>NW_015625652.1:781652-784779 GCF_001515625.1 Sinocyclocheilus rhinocerous | reverse complement strand
TAAATAAATATTATGATGTTGAAAACAGCAGAGTAGATTTTTTTTCAGGTTTCTTTGATGAATACAAAACACAAACGCTCTGAGCAAAAGTCTTCCAAAGTCACACTGTAAAGGTGTAACAGAAGTGCTTTCTGAAGTTTAATTTAGTTGTCTGTACACAGACTGTTTAATACAGCTCGGAGGTGGTATAAATGCAATTGCACAACAATTACAACTGGATACTTTTTAACTGAGGTGGCATATTTGGTTACACTTCATTTTGATAGTCCACTTTAGACATTCTACTAACTATAAGTAACTTTGTAACTACATGTCAACTAATTCTCATTAATTTGCAACTACATGTCTACTAACTCTCAGAGTAGACTGTTAGGGTAGGTTTAGGGTTAGTAGAATAAGTTGACAAAGAAAGTGTTAGAAGATATTAAGCTGACAGTCTACTAATATCCTACTAACTGCTAGCTGACATGTAGTTGCAAAGTTACTTACTGTTAATAGAATGTCTAAAGTGGACTATCGAAATAAAGTGTTACCGCATATTTTTGTCTGTCCTTACACAGAATTTTGAGCAGGCACAGAGCAGCCTTAACTCGTACTACATACTGTATGTAGACGATTTTTATTAATCAAAATATGAATTAAGTATAATCACTGTGAATACAGCCATTTGTGTATCAAGTTATTCTACGATTATTATTTTAAAAGGCCCTCTAATGCTTGCACTCTGTTCGTTTTCTAACTACGTGTTTTCTTTAAAAAAAAAAGGTCCCTAACACTAGCTTTCTCTGTTCTTTTCTATTCTATCTACTTGTTTTCTTTTTATTTATTGGAAAAAAAAAACTCTCCAAGCACTGCGTTAGGCTAACCGAGACTTGTCATAGAACTTGCATATTATTGCTCTTTTGTTGGTTTTGATTGCTTCTGTTGTTCTCATTTGCAAGTCGCTTTGGATAAAAGTGTCTGCTAAAGGATTACATGTAAATGTAAATGTGAATAGAAAGTTCAGAAGAACAGCATTTATCTGAAATATAAATATTTTGTAACATTATAAATGTCTTTATCATCACTTTTGATCAGTTTAAAACATCATTGCTAAATAAAAGTATTAATTTCTATAATTTTTTCTAAATGTTCCAAAAAAAATAATAATGATAATTATACTGACTATATATATATATAATTAACATTTCTGTCCCCCTAACTTCTGAAATGATGGCTACGCCCCTGCCTTCAGGTAGGCCAGGACCAGTCGCTCAAATGTCTTCATGACCACAGACGGGAGAGCGACAGGTCTGTAGTCATCAAGTCCAGTGATTTTGGGTTTTTTGGGGACCGGAATGATGGTGGAGCGTTTGAAGCAGCAGGGAACTTCACTCAGCGCCAGTGATTTGTTGAAGATCCGTGTGAAGACGGGGGCCTCTCTTTCTATAATTGTGATTATAACTATATGCATTCTTGTTTTTATTCCCCGCCCCCCCCTATGCAGACTAGTCCCATTTGGCTGCTCAAGAAACTATTGGAGGACCCAGAATGTCTTACGGATCCATTGACGCGGGATCTTTTGGAAGCAGAAATCCATTTGGTGGGCCCACAAGGCAGGGATACCAGCCAGTAGGTAAAGACACATTTTTTTCACACTCACAGGCAGGAGTTCTCTCTATTTATCACCAGGCATTCTTGAAAACAATATTATAAATCATACGACAACGATTTTGGTACCTCCTCATTTACTAAAGCATAGCATTGTGCATTTATTCCTTCTCCATAAATCATCATGGGATTAATAAGCCATATGGCTAATTTAGTACCGTTCTGCCTCGTCGGAGTTCTGATGTGTTTAGTAACAAGTAATACTCCTCTTGTATTAAACATTGTCTTCGATAGTCAATGGTAGAAGAAGAGCTTGTTAGATCATTCAAAATGTTTGAGCATTTCGCCAGCTCTGTTAAATCAACAACAACAACAAAAAAAAAGCTGCAGCTTAAAATATTACATTCCTAAAAGAAATACGGAAAACTCTTCTGTTGTGGGCAGATTAAAACCTTAAGCCTTAAAGTGTTAGTGAATGCCAGGTTTTAATATATACACGACCTCAACTGATTTACACATAGTGATTAATATCAGAGCAGCATAACCAAGTACATATTGGCTTACTTTTTATTTTTAGTTCACTCTGTACACACATAATCTGGGTTGACCTTTCATTGACGCACTTCAGCCATAACCGTAAAACTAAACGTAACAAGCAAGGAAGGAGAACTAAGCATAATGAGATGGTGTTTACTTTTACTCACACTTTCCCTAACTATACTGTGACTAGCAAGTATGCTAAGTCATTTGCTGTTGCTCATGTCATTTCAAATGCTTTCCACATTCTTCTGTGGAACACAAAATAATAATTTCCATTATAACTAAACATATTTCTGTCATGATAACTTTCGGAGAGTTTAGCATGGCAATATACCAGTAGCGAACAGTAACTCTTGAGCCTAGGCCCTCTCCCCCTACCCTCGTCGGGGGAAAAACTAGCAGCCTAGCTTATAGTGTCCTCTTCTAAAAGTCATCTTTGATAATTCCACCTCTGAAACAAGAGGCTATCCAGCCTTAAGGCGGTCGCACACTGGACGACATGTGCAGCCCTGCACCGCACCACACCACGTCTTTTAAATTCCCACACATTGTTTTCCATGACTGTATGCACACTGGCGGCGCCACCGGCGACTGTCCACGGATCCCGACTCCAGGCGCTGTTCATAATCCTGCCGCGCCACCCACATAATTTTCCATTAAATTACATTATATTTGTCCCAAATTATTGTTAATGTACATAATGACTTCATCCTACGTTGGAAGATTGTGTATTGTGCATTTTTCAGCAAAACGTTTGTCTTTCTGTGGCTCTAATAAATTCTGTGATTCATTGTGCTATAGATCGCGATTTCTCATCCCGTTTGCTGACGCAACGTGTTCAGTGTGTGATTCGTTTTGCACCGGGGAACCACTGTGCTTCTCGTCCGATGTGCGACCGCAACAAAACAGCACAGCGAGAGTGACTGATATTACCAAAATAAAACAGCTAAATTTAAGTCAAATGCAAATCCTCATTACAAATGCATCATCACACAAT
>NW_015625652.1:777219-780429 GCF_001515625.1 Sinocyclocheilus rhinocerous | reverse complement strand
CGACTCCGGGCGCTGTTCATAATCCTGCCGCGCCACCCACATAATTTTCCATTAAATTACATTATATTTGTCCCAAATTATTGTTAATGTACATAATGACTTCATCCTACGTTGGAAGATTGTGTATTGTGCATTTTTCAGCAAAACGTTTGTCTTTCTGTGGCTCTAATAAATTCTGTGATTCATTGTGCTATAGATCGCGATTTCTCATCCCGTTTGCTGACGCAACGTGTTCAGTGTGTGATTCGTTTTGCACCGGGGAACCACTGTGCTTCTCGTCCGATGTGCGACCGCAACAAAACAGCACAGCGAGAGTGACTGATATTACCAAAATAAAACAGCTAAATTTAAGTCAAATGCAAATCCTCATTACAAATGCATCATCACACAATATGTGCACTTCAGCGGGCAAAACGTACAGACACTCCCTCCCATCACACAAAACCAACAAATGTAATGTGTTTAAGACAACACAACATGACAGCGCTGACACAAAACAAATTAGCGACAGACACTTCATGACAAACCAAGCAGTGTTTATAATAAATAATATTATTATTGGCTCAGCAGCCTAGTAAATGTGCTCACTTACGTTATTTGCGGCTTCCATCGTGACGTAAATAATAGCTAGTTAGTTTAACAGCATATATTTTTTTTTTTCTGAGAGATCCCCACAGCGGGCGGAATTTACATAAAGTTAGTGATAACAAGGCACGCCCATTTAGAGGAAAGATATGATTGGTCAATTTTTCTGTCATTCGAAATTACTCCCCCATTGATTTACTATTGCTTGGCCCTCTGTAATTTCATAGTTGGACCACCAAACACAGAGCCGCAAACGCTAGGCGGAAACATTCTATGGAGAAAATGGGCGGAGTTCATAAGTCCATTCACTGAATACGCAGATTTGAAGTTTTTTTTTTTTTTTTTTTTTCCCAGAAGTTGTATTTATTTATTTTTAGTTTGTCAAATTATGAATTGCTTAAATAAAATTAGTAATAATAATTTTTTTTCTTAAAAATATTATATTTTAAAACATTTATTTAAAGATTGTAGAGGGCCCTGACGGTTCCCCACTGCAATATACATGGCAATGTTAATGTGTTTGGTCTTGGTGGAATATATATATATATATATATAAGCGAGCTCATTGGCTTCTGATGTGAAAAGAAACCAATCAGCTGTGCAGTGTGAATAATGATGTCATTATTTCAGATTGAGTTAGAACCAATCGGCCTGCGCCTTCTAGAGTTTCATGACAGAACTTTGTGATATTGCGAATGTGTACCTGCCTTAAAGGAATAAATCACCCAAAAATGAAAATGTACTCACCTTCAGGCCATCCAAGATCATCAGAACAGATTTGAAGAAATCACTTGCTCACCAATGGATCCTCAGCAGTGCATGGGTGCCGTCAGAATGAGACTCCAAACAGCTGATTAAAAACATCACAATAATCCACAAGTAATCCACACAACTCCAATCGATGAATGTCTTGTGAAACAAGAAACTGTGTTTCTAAGAAACAAATTCATTTTTAAGACATTTTAACTTTAAATCATTGCTTCTGAACAAAATACAAGTCCATTATCCATAAAAAACTCTTTATGTTCCTGTTCCAGATCTGTTCTGATAAAGAGCTTATTGATAGATAGATTAGATATAGATAGATAGATAGATAGATAGATAGATATTTTTGATTGTTTATGGAACTGTGGTGAGCATAAGAGACTTTAAAAACACACAACGGAACAACAGCTACGCACAGAGAACGTGTATGTGTATGTAGCTACTGAAAAGCAAGAAAAACTGTTGCACACTATGCCTTCCTGTGGTTGTTGTGTAATACAGATAATGGCATGCATCACGGACCGTGTCGTACGTGTGAATTTAAGTGACATATTCAGTTCACATTAATTCATTTGCATGAATACAAAATGTGTTACAGGAACACGTTGGTAAGAAAGTGAGCAGCTGAAATGTCAGTCTAACAGCATGTGCCTTTTGTTGGCTGTGTTTTTGTTAAGTAGAGTTTATGTTTTTATCAGAGCCGTGCAGAAGAAAGGGCTGTGACAAATGTAAGAGAACATCTTAAGAAAGGAAAACAACCTCTTCCTCGCACAGAACCTCTCACAATCAAAACATGCAAAAGCAAATAGCGTCTTTTTTTCACACAGCATGACCTCGGTAAATCACACATTGTGAGATCTCTCTCTCAGTCTGAGCGCTCGTCTGCTGCCGCTCCCATAAGACAACAGCGAATGAGCGAGGCAGCTTGAGCTGTAAGAGACAGGGCTTTGATCACAGGCAAACCTGCGTTCAGGAGGCTGTCAGCTTTGCAGTGTTTGGGCTCCTGCATCAGGCCGGGTGAAGAGAGGCTCAGGCGATGATCAAAGCCGGGGTTAAGTCTCTAATGGAGTTGTCAGTCGAGCTAATCTTTCCCCACCTCTCCCCTGCCAAACCTTTTAACTCCCCTCCAGCAGCATATGCATTTCTCTGCTGTTCTCTCTCTTCCTCTAACGCTCGATCTTTCTCTGTCACTCCGTTTACCGCTGTCGTTCTCCTTCTCCTCCTGTCCGTCTTCAGTCTCTTCCAGCTAAGCAGCACCAACGCTCTCTCCAGTTTTCTCTTCATCTGCTGCTTTGTTTGTTTTCTTCCTTCCTTTTCCCCTTCCTTCTGTCTTTCTTTCTTCCTTCCTTGCTTGCTTCCTTCTTTCCTTCCTTCCTTTTCCTCTTCTATCTGTCTTTCTACCATCACTCCATCAAGACTTCCTTCCCACATGGAAACTTCCTTTTCTTGCTTCTTTTCTTATTTGTGACCCTGGACCACAAAACCAATTCAATAATTTTGACCCATACAATGGGTCCACAATTTTTGGCTATTGCTACAAATATACCCCAGCGACTTAAGACTGGTTTTGTGGTCCAAGGTCACATTTGCTTATTAATTTTTCCTTCTTTCTACCATCAGTTCTTTCCTCTCTCACTTTCTTTTGTCTTTCTGCAATCACATTTTATTTTTCTTTCTTTCTCTTTCTGCAATCACATTTTATCTTTCTTTCTTTTTCTTTCTTTCTTTCTTTCTTTCTTTCTTTCTTTCTTTCTTTCTTTCTTTCCTTCCTTCCTTCCTTCCTTTTGTTTCTATCTTTCCTTCTTTCCTTCTTTCCTTCCTCCCTCCCTTCCTTCCTTCCTTCCTTCCTTCCTTCCTTCC
>NW_015625652.1:742056-777023 GCF_001515625.1 Sinocyclocheilus rhinocerous | reverse complement strand
TTCCTTCCTTCCTTCCTTCCTTCCTTCCTTCCTTCCTTTTGTTTCTATCTTTCCTTCTTTCCTTCTTTCCTTCCTCCCTCCCTTCCTTCCTTCCGTTTGTTTGTTTGTTTGTTTGTTTGTTTCTTTCTTTCTTTCTTTCTTTCTTTTCTGCCATCTTTCTGCCATCTTTCTGCCATCACTGTTTCTTCCTTTCTGCCATCCCATTCTCACTTTCTTTTCATTGTCCTTCCTTCCTTCAATCATTCCTGCCTACCTGCAGGCGCTGTCACAGCACAGCCTGACCATATCTGCTCCTGTCATGGTGCTCACCATGTGATTTGTTTTCTTTTCTTTTCAGTAATGGTTAACTGCACTGTTGTCTCCCTCCTCCCTCACAGCACACAGGAAAAAGGCTCTTGTCATAAGACGACCGTCTGAGTAGAACCCAGCGCATGTCGTTAGTCGGTGTCTGGATAAGGCTTCAGCCTCTGCTGTGTTCATTAGGGAGGTTTGCGGGGTGGAAAGACTAATGAAGGGACACTGAAACACCAGCAGGTACCGCACAGCCGCCTTGAGTGGCCAAACCCGGGGCGTGCTCTCCGTCCACGCTGCAACGATCCAAACAGAAGGAAGAAATGAGCTCAGGTGTCGTGATTCGTTCAGAGAAGTGGAACAAACAGCGTGACACCACACACGCACATACAGCTACAAAACAAGGCTTGATTGTCTGCCTGTACTATGCCATGCCTGGGTGTGTTTGTAAGATCCCTTTTCAGGGATCTTTGGCATTGTGAGTCTGGGTTTTACATATAAGTTCAATCACTGCACTTTTGTCTCATTCTCAGAATTGCAACCCTCTTCTCCAAGTGCAATTTCATGTAAACCATTATTATTGTCTGTAACCATATTGCATGTTACCGAGACAAAATGTGAAAAGCAAATTGACTAAGGAGTAAAGGTCCTTTCGCTCACAGAAGTAATCAAGCATTCCATGATTACCTAGAAAGGCCACGCCGTGCGTCAATGTCTTGATTGCGTTGTAATTGGTGGGCTTGGGGAGGTGGGGGTCTTTTAGTACATTTCAGTATGGATTGTGAGATTACAGCAGTGTAATGAGAGCAAATTTCATAACGTTTAGCGACAAGTTAAGTGCTGAGAAAGACTGGAAATGTCAAACAGTATGTGTTAAATACCCATTAACATACTTGAGCCTTGTTTTTTCTCTTTCTCTTGTAAAATGAGCAAAATGACTGTCCTTGGGTTGGTGTCCAAGCTGAATAAACCAAACCTAATTGGGTACATTATGGATTTGTCTGCACCAAAAAGGTCTCAAATGCTTGGAAAGCACATTCACATTTGTACAAGTGTGTGTGTATTTGCAGAAGAAGACTCAAAGGAGGGTGCAAAGCACTGCCAGAACCTACCAATGCACTCACTGAAGCTGCTCATGCTGCGCTCGCAACCTAAAACACACAGTGACTTCTGGTGTTGATGACAGCAAATAAACATGCGTGCAATAAGCAGTGCACTTCAGGCTGGGGTTATTTTGAAGTATTTTGAAAAAGCAATCAACTAAACTGAGCATATTTTGCAGTACTAAAACATTCTGTAGTGTGCATGGAGCCTTTTTACTCTGGGGAAAAAATAATTTCCTTAATCAGTGTATTTGACTTCTCCTTATAATTTTTTTGTTGTTCTTGCCCCGGTGGCAAAGTGTTCTAGTTTTAAGTTAAATGTAACAAATTTTTAAAAAGCCTGTGCTTAAAAAAAATAAATAAATAAACTATTTGCCAAAGTGCTAAAAAAACTGAACATAACTCGAGATACACTGCCGTTCAAAAGTTTGGGGCCAGTAAGATTATTAAATTTTTTTAAAGAGATTGATAACTTTTACATTAATATAATACTTAAAAAAAACTATTAATTCATTCATTCATTCTCTGCTGCTCTAACAGACATAAAAGTGATATTGCTATAGACAATTCTCAAATTTACAGAAACAGTGAGTGTGTGTGTGTGTGTGTGTGTGTGTGTGTGTGTGTGTGAGAGAGAGAGAGCCACATGCTGACCTCATGCATAACAAGGAGAATGCTTTTGATTAAGTCATTTCCTGATTTGAGAGTATAATTGAACACCCTGCAGAATCTGCATTTGCAGCCTTGCCGAACAATTCAGAAAGGGCAGAAGTTAATTTGTCCTGTGTCCCAGATATTTAAGAACAATTTTCTCACCCCAGACTAGAGAAAGTGCTTTGTGGTTTTGTTTTTCCTACAACGCATTTTGTCTCTGTTTATTTCCAGAGGCTCCTACTCTCAAATCCTAAAATGTACTTTCTGAGCTCTCCTAATTTCCATTACTTTCCTTCATAGATTATGCTTTGCCCAATCTGATTTTGACTCAACTTCCACACGTTTCTATTATACAATATGATTTAGTAAAAGTATTGATACGTATAGATATTATAGATAAGTAGATTTCCATTTCCAGAAAAAATTATCAGCTTCAAAAGTTTAATCTAAGCTTGCCTCAGGTTTTAGGATTTAGTTATGTTTTAAATTAAATGTCAGAGCCATTTTCATGACACTCGGTGTGTCTTGTTTTCTGTTGAGTGTGCACTATTTATGCAAAAAAAAAAAAAAACTAATAATGGATCACAATTAAGTATGCAAATATTACAATGACCCTATCAATGGTTGTTTACATTTGGAAGACAGTACAATATAACTGTACGTTAAATTGGAATTTTTCAAGTCTATAGTCTATGATATTTTATAGTATAAAGTTAAAATAAAATTAAAATCCAGAAATATGGAAAACATCTTAAGTAGCACCTGTCCTGAATTCACTGAGGTGTTGTGTAGCAGAAACATAGCTACAAGTGCTGAATACAGCAGAAAATGTGCTTAACCTATTTGTCAACACAATCTTTTGCAATATAGGCTTTTATGCAGAAATATAACATGATGAAATTAACTACTCATCCATTGTTTGAAAAAGACATCTGTCAGGCTTAATGCAAATTACACACAGTAATGTGTGACAGGCACATTAACAGTGCATTCTGTTTAGTAAATCTGACTGAATCCAAATAATTTGATCATTTTTTTTATTTTTGTTATTTGGGTTCAGTGAAGTTTTAAGGTAAGCAATAGCCACATTTTTGACACCTTACCTAGTGATAATCTTTCAGGTAATATTAATATATATATTTTTTAAACTAGCGTCATTCCATAAATAGCCACGCACAGCACCTTTAACTATTTGAATGTAAATGTGAGTCTATAGTTTGAATGGTATGAACTGAATACATTGCAGAAAGAACAACAACAGTAGAACAATAGACAGTGAAGTCCTTATTAAATAGATTTTTTATTGCAGTCAGCCAAAAGCCAGTGTCATATTATATATATTTTATTATTTTTTTTAAATGTTTGGCTTTATATTGAAGTGTAAAAAAATCTGTATGGTTTTATTGACTATCTTCATTTTCCACATAGCATTGAATGATTTACTTTAGTAATAGTTTTGTGTTCTTATTTTCCTGTATTTAAATTGTGAGGTGTTCTAGTTTCAGATTAGATGGAACAACTAGTATGATCATCGACTGTGGCACAGACACAAAACAAATAGCAAATAGACAGATAGCACCATATGGTGATAGAAAAAAAAATGTCAGAGATTCCCAACGCAGTAAGTGTGTGTGTGATGGGAGTTTAGCTGAATCTAGGTCTCATGAAAGGTTGAGAGCAAATCCTGCTGGGTCTTCTCACATGCGCACAGGAAGTAGTGCCCTTGTGTTTCCCACTTCTTAGCCCACACCTACTGTATATGAAGGGATACTGCTCAATGCAGAGTGGAATGAATATGGAGCATCCATCTATCACAGTGATGGAGGAGAGAGTATGAGAGTTGTGCGCATAGCTGGAGGCCAGTGGAGATAACAGTAAGGGCACAAAAGGTTGTTTCCCTGAAAAATGATCCACTGAGAACAGCTTATCACCTTTGTACTGCACGCACACACACATAAACACAAACACATCTGGCTGGAAGCAGTCAAATAGATAATGTCACATGCTTCTCGCTGTCATGTAAAATTCACACCAAAAATATATATATGTTTTTTTTTATTTTTAATCTGCTCATGTTAAACTATTAGTCACATGGATTCCCATTTCCTTGCTCTTGAACTGGTTAATAACATAATTTATCATGTTTTAGCATTGAGAACATTTCAGTGATGATCAATGTGTATTGATGTTGCCTATACAAGTCAGCTCATAGTTACAGTCATCAGCGTGTCCTGTACTGGGGCTTTGGTTTACTATGAAACATTCTTAAAGGAAAAGTTCACCTAAAAATGAAAATTTGCTGAAAAAATGACCCTCAGGCCATCCATAATGTAGATGAGTTCGTTTCTTTATTGGAACAGATCTGGAAATAATTTGGAAATTTAGCATCACATCACTTGCTCGCCAATGAATCCTCTGCAGTGAATGGGTGCCGTCAGAATGAGAGTTCAAACAGCTGATAAAAACATCACAATAATCCACGTGACTCCAGTCCATCAATTAACATATTGTGAAGCAAAAAGCTGTGTGTGTGTTTGTAAGAAACAAATCATTTCTAATTCCAAACGGCTGCTTCCAGCTAAAAAGTGAAAAAAATCCAGTTTCACTTTCTCCAATGAAAAAGTTGTCTCATGTGAATCAGGAGAGAAATATGCAGAGATAAACACCATTTACAAGCCCATGAAAACATCTCAAAACAGAGTTTAAATAAATGTGTTGGTAGATTTTGATTTTTGGTTTGAAGACAACAGAAAATGGAAATTTTCTTAGCATTATTATGATTATGAACTTTATTTTGGCCAAAATCAATGGTTTAAAGTTAAAACGCCTTAATGTTGGATTTGTTTATTACAAACACTCATTTCATTTTCACAAGATGTTAACTGATAGACCGGATTTGTATGGATTACGTGTTGATTACTGTGAAGTTTGTATCAGCTGTTTGAACTCTCATTCTGACTGCACCCATTCACTGCAGAGGATCCATTGGTTGAGCAAGTGATATAATGCTAAATTTAAAGTAATTTTTTCCTAATACTTTTGAATCTCAGTTTTCACTCTGCTTTAATGATAGTTGAAGCATGACTGTAGAGATAAATGAGGGTTTCGTCTCCCTCTAGCATCCTCCTGAGCAGCATCCATGAGTTCTTTGTTCTTCCTCAAGTCTCTCTCCCTTATTTGTAAAGAAAAAAAAAATCATTGAGGAGTTATTTTGGGTGCCGCATGCATGCTTCAGTGGACCAACAAGAATCATGGACAGCAATATTTGCTGCTCTTCCCTTTCCTCCTCCTTTCTGTCTTTACCTGCATCCCCTGTACCAAGTCCAAAGCCTCTCTTAGAGTTGAATATGCATCTGTGCAAAAGATTGCCTGCGATTTTCCCCTCTCAAGAGCAAGTGCATTAGAGCACAAATGAAGAGTTGTGAAAAACAGCACATCAATTACAGTCATTTTGAGGGCAGAGGTAGACAAAAGCTGAGAGACGACATTTGTGTGCATGTGCGCAGGGCCAGTGGGTTGTACTTTGATACAGAGGTTGTGCAGTGGATTTTGATTAAGAGCTCTTGATGATTACCTGTTCTTATCAGGGTGAGCATGATACATGCTTTTGATGAAGAAAATGACTGCGCCCACACGCCCATTTGGGTGGCTCACGACTCAGTCTGTTTAGGCCTAGATGCTGCCCAGAAACCTGGTGTGTTTTTGATTCTGCTTTGTTTGGCTTCACTTAGCAGAAATATGGAGACCCTCATGAGTAGGATGTGCCAGCTAAATAAAGAGAAACTATAATCATACTCATAGTCAAAGCACTATGTAATAATAGTGATTTTTACCAAAGGTAAGAGTTTAAAAAAATAAATAAATTAATTTATCCTATTTATAATACATCAATAAATAAATGCATAAATATTCTACCAAAAATGTGGGATTGGTAAGATGTCATGATTTCTTATGTTTTTGAAAGAAGTAAATATTTTGTTCACCAATTTATTTGAAAAAAAAATTAAAATACAGTTATAATACAGGTAACGTTTGAAATAATATTACAATTTAAAATAACTGTGTTCTATTTTAAAATATTTTAAAATTGAATTTATTCCTGTGATGGAAAAGCTGAATTTTCAGCATTACTACTCCAGTTTGTAGCATCACATCATCCTTCAGATTTGTAAAAAAAATATTATCAACATCAAAAACAGTTGTGCTGCTTAATATTTTCATGGAAACAATTAAAACTTTTTTTTTTTCTCCACAGGATTATTTTATGACTAGAAAGTTCAAAAGAACTAAACTAGTAGTGTAATTTTTCAATAATTCATCTAATCTATTAATAGGCACAATTAACTTTTCTTCACAAAGTAAATTTGTTATTAGCCTTTAGGCTGTTTGCAAGCAATGTGACATTTATTATTTATAATACATTTAAGTGGTTAACATTAATAATGAATTTAACTATTGTGTGGTCACAGCAGTTTTGAATGTTCTTTATCCAATCAGGTTTGTGTCTACCATTTGTTTTAACATCACTGGCTTAGAATAAATTGGCAGTGTAATATTTTAACATCAAAGAAATGACAACCATCATCTTTTAAGGATGTGCTCACAATTTAAATACAATTTGTCAAATATCAATACTTTTTTCCCCCTCTACAGCTACGCAAGTCAGTCCCTCAGAGCTGCAAGACGTTTTCCAGGAAACCTCCTCTAACATCTTCCAGATCAATGCTAACGGTGAGTTTAAAAAGCCTCCAAATATTCTGAACTCGATAGAGAGCCATTAAGCATGGCTTGAGTTGTAAGGTGAAAGTGACAAAACTAAAAACAAAGCAATTTCTGTCTGTCTTTTTCAGTGGTAACACTAGAGAAAACCCTTCAATCGCTGGGAACATCCAGAGACACAGCAGAGCTACGGCAGAGTTTGTAAGTTAACACACATGCGCAAACCTGAGCGTGCATGCTAATAACGCATTGATGTTGAGTGCATATATAATTTTAGATAATTTGATATTTATAAATAAACTCCCAGGACCTTTTATTGCAGCAGAGAAAAGTAGATTTGTACTACATTCTGATGTGATGATATTCCCTCACAGGCCTTCAGTGGTTTTAATAGCTTCCTTTTTGCTGACTCTATAGAGCTCTTTAAAACCGACCAACATATGAGTGCTCGCTCTCACTGTTTCATCACCTACCGGCCAGCATGTATTGATTACTCATCTGACTTCTGTAGTCAGGATGCCGCAATTACTAAATTTCTTTCCGATGACAAAGTAGCTGCATGGTCTGAAATTGCTGTTGTTTGAAATGCATTACACAATCTGTGTCCAGTGGCGAATCATCAATTATATCAGCCATTTTTTGTTAATGAAAGCACTGAAAACCTAATGCTGTCTAGAGTGTGTGTGTGTGGTTGTTTTTATTTCCCTTGAAGAATCACCATCCCTAAGGCGCAACATGACATCTATTGTTTGCTATAAAGCCTTTGGGCAGATTGGCTGCCTAAAACCAAATGAGATAAGCAGCAATGTCTTTCTGCTGCTACACCCTCTGCTGTTCTTATGGAGTGACTGCATGCTAGATAATAAAGAATTACGAGCTAAAATTATATCACGAATTGCATTAGCGTGTAACATTTCCCTTGTGTGCTGCTGCAGTCTTGTCTTGTAGGGAATTGTACGAAGTGTAGGTTTATTGCAGACAGCTAGTCTCAAGCACACCTGAGTCATTAGCTGATGTGAAATGTCTAGTGTGCAAAATATCTGTGATATATTTGTTGTATCCACTTCATTAGCGTCTGCATGTATATTCAACAAAGTTGCACCTGCTTCTCTTGCTTTTTCTTTGCGTCTCTCACTTTTTCAGTCTTTTGAACTCTCCATTAGGGATGAATGTTACAAATCCACTGACTCTGTTCAAACATTAATGTATGCACATTCACCAGTAATTACAATGATTTCAATGAGTAGTTAACCCCAAAACATTTTCTTCTGTAGAACACAAAAGTTGGGTTTTAAAGATTTGTGCTGGTCGCTTATTTCCATGCAGCTACAAAGAATGGAAAGCAAGGCTTTCTAGCTTTAAAAAGATACAAAAGCACCATAAACGTCTAATAAAAGTAGTTTGTATGAGTCATGCACTAAATTCCAAGTTTTCTGAAGCCATATGATGTAAAGCAATCATTATTCACTGTGAACCTTGACTTCCGTTCTAACTGTATTTGGCATGTTCATAAGAGAAGTAAATAATGCCAGAATTTTCATTTTTTGATGAACTATCTGTCTCATTGTGAGCGATGTGTTAAGGAGAATACACAATACACAATAACAGTTCTCTGATTCAGTCAGTGAGTCATTAGACTGATTCACACTGACAACTCAAGAGTTTGAGACTGATTTGAGTCTTTTTGAGTGATTCATTAAAAAGAACAGCTCATAAGTCCAGATTGGCTGCCTAAAACCAAATGAGATAAGCAGCAATGTCTTTCTGCTGCTACACCCTCTGCTGTTCTTATGGAGTGACTGCATGCTAGATAATAAAGAATTACGAGCTAAAATTATATCACGAATTGCATTAGCGTGTAACATTTCCCTTGTGTGCTGCTGCAGTCTTGTCTTGTAGGGAATTGTACGAAGTGTAGGTTTATTGCAGACAGCTAGTCTCAAGCACACCTGAGTCATTAGCTGATGTGAAATGTCTAGTGTGCAAAATATCTGTGATATATTTGTTGTATCCACTTCATTAGCGTCTGCATGTATATTCAACAAAGTTGCACCTGCTTCTCTTGCTTTTTCTTTGCGTCTCTCACTTTTTCAGTCTTTTGAACTCTCCATTAGGGATGAATGTTACAAATCCACTGGAGTTCCTTAATGAATACACAATAACAGTTCTCTGATTCAGTCAGTGAGTCATTAGACTGATTCACACTGACAACTCAAGAGTTTGAGACTGATTTGAGTCTTTTTGAGTGATTCATTAAAAAGAACAGCTCATAAGTCAACGGAAGTCCATAAATAGCAACATGAGCAAACCAGCTACAATGAGTGAATATATGTTTAAAATACCAAACTCACTGTAGCTCATGCTTCTCACAATTTTTTTTTTTTTTTTGCTGTTTCTTAGTTGACCTTGAATGTGCTTCCCTTCGTGCCAGGCTTAATCCTGCTGCTCCAAACAGGGCACTTGACAGCAACCCCCTCTCTCGCTCTCTCTGTCACTCTTTCTCTGACTCTACCCATTTTCTTACTCTTTCTGCCCTCTGCTGCACCCCAGCCATGATTCTATTACAACCAGTTTCCACGGAAACCTCGCAGTTCCAGGGTCATACCTCCCAGATGGTGATATGTCGCCCAAAGGCCCTGGCAGACTGCCCAGCCCCCCAAAACTTCCTCACACACACACACACACACACACATACAAACATTTGCCTGGCAAAAATGCCCCCCCCCCCCAATGTCACAGGCAATCAAGATATGGACTGCCAGTGCGCTAAAAATGCACTAACTGAGTGGACTTCAGAGACTGGCAATAAAAGAGACCGATGAGGCACATGGCTACTGTTTTGTGTGATTTGTGGGTATTTTGTTGCATGACTTAATCTATAAAATTTTTTTTTTAATAACCTGTAGAAATGGAATGACATCTTAAAAAATTTCAATTGAGACTTCAACCACTAATTAAAAAAAATAATAATTAATGATGCCTGTCAATCAAACAGAGCACAGCAGAAAGGGAGTGCAGTCACTATTAAACATCAAATTTAGATTTTTAATAACTTTAAATAGCAATATTTCTATAGGTGTTGCATTATATTTTATGAGCAGTAACTTTAGACTATACCAGTGTTTGCTTTATATTGCAATTATACAGCATATTATTAAAATTATATATTATTGCAACTTATGTATTTAACCATTATTGCTCACAACATATAACATACTCTATTATTCAAAAGTTTTTGTTTTTAATTAATATTTATTAATTCAGTAAGGACATATTAAACTGATAAAATAATGTTACAAAATACTTTTATTTAACATAAATGCATCATATAATAAATAAATAAATACATAATACATGCATGCATACACAACATTAAACAGCACAACTGTTGTCAACATTGGTAATAATAATAAGAAATGTCTCATGAGTACCAACTTAGCAAATTAAAATGATTGTTGGATAATCATGTGATGGCTGCTAAAAAATTAAGCTGTGCCATCACATGAATAAATTACATTTTAAAATATATTAATGTTGAAAACAGTTATTTTAAATTTTAATAATATTTCCACAATATTACTGTTCCTACTGTAACTTTGATTAAATAAATGCAGTCTTGGTAAACACTTCTTTCAAAAGCAGTACATTCTTTTTTTCGTTTCTTTTCTTTTGTATAGTGTACTTTGTTGAACATTGTTCAAAGGTGAGAATTTGGCATGTAATCAAGAAAGAAAGCATAAATAAATGTAATAAAAATAGCAATAAATGGACAGTAAATTAACTATCACAAAGCATTTTAGAATAATAAAAAGAGTTTAAATTATTTAAAAAAAATAACTAGTTGTAGCCCTGCTCTCAAGTGTTAGCTTGACAACTTACAACTCTAAGTGTTTGTACACGTGCAGTGCATCGTATTCCAGTGAAAAATCACTTGGCTAATTAAATTCGACCCATCTTTGTAATCATAGAAACACACACGCAGCAAAACTAAGTGGATTAATCGTTCACACCCTTTGTTTGTCATTGTGCTCTTTAGAGCATTACACATTCCGCTCTGCTGCGTACAGGGCTTCTGAGAGACGCTCTTCGTCTTTGGAGTGGAGGACACGCTGCACTGTCCGTCCTCGTCTCTGCTGAGGATTCTGTAGACAGAAGGTGAGCCTTATGCTGAGAAGCCTGTAAGGACCAAAATTACATTCAAGTAGATGGTCGTATCAAAAAGGTGCCTCGAATGTTTGCTCAAAAAATGGCAAATTATGGCATTATTTACCCTCTGTGACTTTCCTTCTTTTGTATACCACAAATGGAGATGTAACGTGTCATGTTTTATTAATTTATATGCAAACACAAGATTTCATGAGAGCAGCAGCAGATGAGAAACTTTTCAGTGAGAAATTATTTGAGTTTCAGTGTTCTTTCTCACACAAAGCTATCGTATGACTTCAGAAGACTTGGGTGCATGAGTGTTTTGGGGTGCTTTTTGTAGTTGCTGGACCTTGACAGCCTCTATTCACAGACTTGCATTGTATGGAAAAGAGCAGCACCATTCAAAAACGTCCTCTTTTGTGTTCAGAGGAAGAAAGAAAGTCATATAGGTTCGAAACAACACGCGAATGAGTAAATGATGACAAGGGTTACATATTGTTTACACAATGGCAGTCAATTATTCATAATGTATTGATTTGCACTAATTCTCTTAACATTTCCTTTCTAAAAAATCCTATTCAAAAAGTCTTCCAGTTTTATGGAATTGCACACACCAGCTGCTAGTCAGGTGAATATAATTACACAGAAAATGGAGAGGCCACACAATTAGTTTAATTTTACATTTTTTGTGATTTTATTAATTACAGTAGCTTTTCATCACAAACCCCCTGCAATTCTTTCAGGAACCCCAGTTTGATGCACTTAATGCACTTCATGATGTTGATAACAACGATTGGAGAATATTATCTTATGAGTTAGGTCAAAAGTAATCTAAAAGTAGTTAGAATAATGTGTATTCCAATAGATTACATTACTAACTAAAATTTCCATTATGTAATTTGTAATCAATAATGGACTTCTTTTTGTAAGTAATCTACCCAGCACTGACTATTCATTTTATGATGTTGAGGATAAAAATCAGGATGTCATAGGTACCATAGTTTACCACTGCTGCAAATCAGATATGATATTCAGTATTTCATATTAGTGATTACCATACAGGCAATCATATACATTGCAATATTGTATTTCAGCAGAAAAAAACATACCCAATATCAGACATGACAGTAATATTATGATTCAGTAATGCAATCTTGGCGGAAGACCAAGCATCTCTATTATTAATCGTCTGATCTCCTAAGCAAATGCAAAGTTAACTATGCATTATCAGAGCAATCAGAAAATGAACAGATGATTAAAAGTGACTTCTACATCACCTCAAGCTTTCAAAGCAAAACAAGTGCAATTTACTTGCAAACTCACCTAGCTAATTTCACTTCTATTAAAAACCCCACTTAATCAATGTAGTGTGAAATATATTATTCATAAAACCAACATGGCAAATATGCTTAATGAAAAATGCACCATAAAGCCCATTAGCTAAATTAAGCGGGTTCTGAGAACCTGTTGTGAATGTTCACTCCCCACACACAAATAACTAAGAGTTTCTGTAGCCCTTTTATTGAGTATCATTCGTGAGTCGTCGTGAGATATGTAGTCTCCATAATTTTGATTATGTACAGCATCACTGCGCGAACTTTGCCTCACCTGACAATGTCAGGATGGTGTCCGGCAACATGACGGATCCGGTATGCGTCATTACCCCAGGTCGGGATCTTTGCTTAATGGCACGTTACGATGGGATAATTGTTTTCTGCTCATTAGCCCTACATTTCCTCGGCTCAGCGGGCAAGTCAACTTGCCCAACTTGACACTCAGTTCTTTGATGAAGAGTGCAGGATGAGTACACCAGAATATTCATCAATGCTCCTCTTCTGAAGTCAAGACTTTTAGTTTATAGCTGCTGGGGGTGACAACATATAATTAGGTATGTTTAGTTTTATTTTCCATGTACTTAAATGTTGAAACCCAAATCTTTTTTTTTATGAGAACGAGAGAAAGAAGCCAGAATACAAACATTTAAACAGACATTGCACTGATTTGTTAATTCTATTACTACACCTGCCTAATATAGCGGATGAATTGAGAACATTTATACCAGCTAGAATTTTTTTTTAAACAACATTTTACATTTTGCATCATTTTATAGTAACACATGTGACACTGTCACTGTATGTAACGATCGACCTTATTGGAAGATGTTACACTCTTAAAACTAAAGGTGCTTAAAAGGTTCTTCGCAGCGATGCCATAGAAGAACCATTTTTGGTTCCACAAAGAACCATTCAGTCAAAGGTTTTTAAAAGGACCATCTCTTTCTTACCTTTTATAATCTGAAGAACCTACTTTCACCACAAAGAACCTTTTGTGAAACAGAAAGATTTGTCAGATGTTAAAGGTTCTTTGTGAAACCATTTAGACAAAAAAGGTTCTTCTATGGCATCGTGAAGTACCTTTGTTTTTAAGAGTGTACACACAATTTCTGCCAGTTTGCATCTCAGTAATTGACCTGTAATATTGTTCCTAGGTTGATTGTCTTGTATGTTGTAATGCACTATTTGTTTATTCTTAGCAGATGTTTCAATATACCGCTAATAATATTATAAAATAATTTCTATGTCCATGTGTTTGTTTTTTGGTGAGTGTAATAAACAGGATAATTTACAGTCAGCTGGTCATTCCCTACCTACTGATGCTACATTTCAGTAAAAATTTGAATGGTAAAATATTTTAGTGGTAAAAACCTGGTAATTGATTACTAGTAATTTCCATTACTATATATAGTGAAAAACAGTATGTAGTTGATCTAAAAGGACAATTAATGTAACGTTTTGGAAGTGAAAAACAACAAGTCATCTTATAATTTACAGTGGAAAAACCATAAAACTTTCCCAGAACTAACTGTGTGGCTTTTTATTTATTTATTTAGGGTTTTATGCTACATCTTATCGTGAAAAAAAATATGCAAAAAACATAATTTTTTTCATTACCCTTTGTTTTTTACAGTGGTTGTCATTATATTATAACTGTAAAAATAGAGTACATTATAGTACATTGGTATATTGACATTATATCAGTATAGAATTTAATTCATTAATTATTATTATTATTTTTTTTTTACTGGAAATTTAAGTTCAGTATATAACATGATTCTTGTGTGTTTTATGGTAAAGTTCTGGCAACCACATCTGCTGCTGCTACTGTGTGTGTGTGTGTGTGTGTGTGTGTGTGTGCGTGCGTGCGTGTTTGTATGTTTACCCTAAATTGTGCAGATTTTATTGCACAGCGCATGTAATTAAGGCCATCAGGAGAGTGTGAGGGTTTTTGTGCACGTGTAGTCTAAATTACTTCTTTCCTCGCATTTAATGTTTGCCGAGTGGTTTTACTCAGACTTTTTAATGCACAGAGGCAGCATAAATGTATACTTTCAGAGTAATCACAATCGCTGGAAATTATGTACCATGCACTTGAAAACAGATTGTTGATTCTCATGCACAGCTGACAGAAAAAAATGCACGCTGATTGTCATGACAACAAAAAAGTTTAAGTGTGATGCAGTGCAGACCTTACTTGCTTGTATACAGTACCAGCTGACAACTCTCCAAACTCGAAAGGCAAGATGGAAAAAATAAAATATTCACAGGTCTGTTCTGAGTGGTTATATTGCATCTGTTAGAGATTATAGGTGTTATGTTTATATCCCTAGACTTGTTCAAATCACAGAAAGAGAGCTGGGTTTATAGAAGGCAAAAAATAGAACAGTGTTTATTAGATTATGAATACCGTCATGCTGCAATATGATTCATATAAAGTACAGCATAATGAAAGAGTTCTTGGTTCACTTGATCTCTGGCTATATGACCTGGACCGACCTTTTGTGGTCTCATAATTTTTCACTGCAGCGTTAACAGCGCCCAATATAATGAAGTGCAGTAATGTGCATGTGCAACAACATTCTCTTTTAAACCATATATACTGTGGTGTGTGTGTGTGTGTGGTATATATATATATATATATATATATAATTTTTAAAAAAAAGTTGAGAAACAACCTGAGCAGTACAGGGAGGAAGTGATGTGAGAAATACAATGAAACACCTTACGAAAGAAAAACATTGTGTTCCTTACACAGCTGTCTAAAACTAAATAAAAACTCACAAAAGTAAATACCCTCTAGACTTCACACAGCATGACCTCAGTACATCACACATCTGAGGGAGAGAAGTAGCGTTTGAGTCACTTTAACAAGTATCTTTGTGTTACATTCTGACTTCCAGGTATCCAGTCAGGATTTGAAATTAGATTTGTAAAGGTTATGCAAGGCAGCGTGGAACTACAAAGTTTGTCTATTAAGTTGTGTGAGGTATTGCAAAACTGCACAGAGGGCGAAACTGGGGCAAGCTGTCACACTTTTTACTCCAGTCAATATTTTTCAGGGTTTGCTTTTTGCATACATACCTTAGTCTTGAATTAATTATTAAATTCATATTTAGCTTATGTGACTATATGCCCTAAAGCAGGGCTATTATATGCTTTTCATCAGAATTTAAACATTAAATTCATGAAATGATTGTTGTGGAAAACTTTTTTTTTAAAATTGTAATCAACTACAAACATGTGACAACTTGCCCCTACTAGACATTTATCTCTAAATCAAACACAAGTGTGTTTGTGTGAACTTTGCCATACACTCTTAAAGGTTCTCCATTGGCATCAATGCCAATATGGAGTCTTTCAATTTCACAAAAGGTTCTTTATAGTTCTTTAGATTCTTCACATTTAGGAAAAAAATGGTTCTTTTAAGAACTGTTTTTTGAAACATTCTTTGGAGAACCTGAAAAATGTTTCTTCTATGGCATTGCTTTGAAAACCCCTTTTTTTGGATACTTTTAAAGGGGTCATATGATGCAATTTCAAATTTTCCTTTCTCTTTGGAGTGTTACAAGCTCTTGGTGCATAAAGAAGATCTGTAAAGTTGCAAAGACTAAAGTCTCAAATCCAAAGAGATATTCTTTATAAAAGTTAAAGGGGTCATATGATGCTGCTAAAAAGAACATTATTTTGTGTATTTGGTGTAATGAAATGTGTTTATGCGGTTTAAAGTTAAAAAAACACATTATTCTGTGGATCACCGGATCGGCTTTCACCGTGGACGAAGCGGAGTCCAGCCCGGGGTCGTCACATGTGGTTGCCGCAAATCACAAATGCAGACATGGTTTTATGTTTAGCAATCACAACGCACTGGATAGCTGGCCAATCACAGCACACCTCGCTTTTCAGACCGATGAGCTTTGTAAAAATCGACGCGTTTCAGAAAGGCGGGGCATAGAGGAGAAACAATAATGTACAGTATGTGGAAAATAATGTGTTTTTTGAACCTTAAACCGCATAAACACATTTAATTGCATCAAATACACAAAATAATGTTCTTTTTAGCAACATCATATGACCCCTTTAAGAGTGTAAGTAAGCATCTGAAAGTTTTCCATGGCTTCCAATTGTGCCATTACCATGTCTTTCATTGTCTGTTTGGCCTTGGCCTCCTCATTTTCCATCTTCTCATAGATTCACTCAATGATCTCCAGTAGCAGTAAAAGCAGAGGAAGATTCAGATTCTCCTCCGCCGACTCAACAGACACGAAACATGCTAAATGCGGACCATGACTAAACAGCATTTGGGGAAATAAACTGCTGGGTTTTGAATATGTGGGATGAGTAATAACAGAACTTTTCCACCGATGCGTGGTGACCCTTGAGATTGTGTAGGCCATATTGAGTTTCACATGTTACTGTTGAGGGAACACAGGAAGCTGTAATTGAGGGCGTATTGAAGGTGTTCAGTGGATCACAGTGTGCAATATAATGAGGTTGAGTCATGGACGTTTCAAAGGGCTTTATTTGTACAACTGCCATGACTAAACCAAGGCATTATTCTTGAGTTATAAAACGATTTATAGCGGTTAAATTTTTATTTATCACAGGCAGCAAAAAATGTCTCTCACCACAGGTTTGTTTCCTGTTTTTTTTTTTGTCCTGATGGGACTTTCTTCCCTCCTCCGATTGGTTTTAAATAGAGTAAAGCAAGTCTTCTGCTGCCTGGCCTTGTCCTTCTGGTCTTTTTTATTTCCCCCTAGTCTTTTCTGCCTCTGTTTCTTTGTTGAATATTCTTCAGTTCTTTCAGTCAACTGCATTTCACAGAGGACATTTATGTTCTGTTATCTCGGGCACCAGGTTAATTACTGCTAATGTGACATTGGCAATGGCATAACACGTATGCAAATGATGCCACGCTGACCTTTTGTCTATGCCTCAATCAGTGTTGTGTTGGTGCATGTGATGCTTGTGATTTTCAAATTGTTGGCTTCTTAAAGGTATAGTTCACCAAAATCTGTCATTATTGACTCACCATGTTATTCCAGATTAGCAATGCCAGGAGGGGTCTTCAAATTAAAAGTACTGGAGGGGAGAAAAAAAAAAGTTTTTACATTTTAGCCATCATTGTAGTACACTTCTAGGCAGGATAAACTATGCTCTCTCCAAAACTCTCAGCCAGCAATATCAAGTCCATGCATGCAGAACTGTAGAGGAGTGAGTCATTGCTCATGTTCAGCCTAGAAATGGTCCGATCAGGTTAAAAAAAAGTGCCCAAAGTTAAACTTTATGGTTGAACTGCTCAGCCACGTTCCCCTATTCTCTGGCGTGTGATTAGAATGTTCACTGTGGACCTCTGGCTTTTTTGTTCACACAGCACGACTGCTGCTGCCGCTATTGTTACAGGTGCTTTTCCGCTCGACTGGTCTCGTTTCTCTCTTGTGGACTGAGAACGACAGTGACATGCCCCCACCCATAACGAATGCACGAGAGATGTTTCTGCCTGGCGCCTCTCTCCTCGTTTCCTTCCTCGCTTTTTAAATCAATATTTGAGTGGGAGGTGGGCCCCACGTTCGCCACCACATATCTCTGGGGAGCAGGAGGCACTATGGCCGGTGGTCTTGGTTTGGGTTTTAAAGGAAGGGATCAGACGGAGCAGGGCACAGACACTAAATCAATGGCCTTATCCAAACCCCTCGCTCCGCATGAGGAGAAAGCAGAATTTCTATCAGGAGATTATATTTGTTCACCAGCTTCTGACCCGTTGGCCCCTTTTTCCCTTCTATCTTCCATCCAGCTCAGAACTGCAAATAATGTACAGCCAGGCTCAAGTTTTCAATGTCTTTAATTCTCTCACTGTTGCCTCCTTTCCGGTCTTTTTTGGGCCATGTTTCCTCCTTTTTCACCCCCCATTCCAGAGATGGATTATGACATTGACGTACCCAGGGCACGGATGTCTCAGGGGCTCTTCACATAGGAAGCATTCTAGCGTTAAGAAATTGGCTAGATGGAGGAATAGAAGTGAACCAAAGGCGCGCTTATGGGTGCATGAAATCCCATACAGCATTTATCCCACCCCTAGATTGCTTTGATTGGTCAATGGTTTAAAATAGACATTATGTGCAACATATCACATTTTTTACTTGCAAGCACCTAAACTTGATATTGCTGTGTTATTTGGCATAAAACAGTGCATATTTTAAACATAAGCTACAAAACAGGGATGGGCAAATTTCGGAATTAAAGATTTGGCTTCTTTTCAATACATGAATGTAAATTTGAATCAAATTGCCTGTACAGTTTCAGTTTGGATCACCATGACAGGAAGAGGAATTGTTTGTCAATTCAAAGAAATGTAAGGTAAAGCATCTGTCTGTATACTCTATATATCTTATAAAACTTCAAGGCTTTTTAAGCTCTAAAACTTTTTGTCAAGCCAATATTCAAAATTTGAAAAACTTTGCACATCTAGTTATGAATTACTTTGAATTTCAGTTAATTTTAAGTTTATTTCCATTTAAATTTTAATTGCAATTCTGCATCTGGTTTGCCACGCCAATTCAAATTTCTCAATTAAAATCTGAATCACAACCCTGAAATCTAGTAAATATGATCCGTTACTGTAACCCTTATGCAAATGCTAGACAGTACTGTGGATTGGTATCTTTCTTCCCTTTTATGTATGCAATCATAAATATTACCCTCTATAAACCCAATTTATGCAATCTTGATTTCTTCTGCTCTATTAATACATTCGGTACAGCAAACCTCTCAGTGCGCTGTGCTACCTTTCCTCCGTTTGAGTTGCTGTCTCTGTACACAACGTCTAATCCTTTGCTTCTCCTCCGGGGCGGCAGATTGACTCCTGCCTGGAGCCTAAAGCCTTCCTGACATCATCTGAGCTCTGCAGTCATGACACACATTCCCTCACTGCACAGTGCTGTTCCTCTGCCGCACAGTCATTAATATTGATTTACTTAATTGGTTGAGCCTAATCCATCCAATAGGGCTGTAAACCTAGCCCAGCTTGGAGAGCATTGCAGCTTGGGATAGTTGATGAATCATTTTGAATCGTCTTCTGTGGTTTGTAAAGTATGATTACCTGTCTTTTCACCCTTCTCACTCTTCTCCCTCTCTTTCAGACATTCCACACAGCAGCAAACCAATAAAGTCATAACAAGCACAAGCCAACTTGTTAAACAACTCACTGACATCATCAGCGGGTCTTCACGGGTAAAATAAATCTTCTCTGCATCTCTCATTTTTCTTTCTTTGCTGGAACAATCATTCTTATATAAGTATAGCCAGTGATGGTGGTTTATATCATGAAGCATTCCACTGGCATTTGTACTGACAAAAATAAAATGTTGTCACGGTAAAGTTACTTTATGGCGATGTTAAACTGAACCAACGTTCATTTTAAAATCATGCTATTTTGTTTCCTCACAGCAAGACAGGCTCCGTCTGACAAGACTCAAAACAGAGCTATCCGATTCTGTGCAGCGTTATGGAGACCTGCAGAAGGTACACATGAAACACTGGCTTTCCTTTATTTGTCCACAAAATAACAAACGTGATTAGGGCTGTACAGTTTTCTGCAACAGCTGTCAATCTTGATATTAGAAATAATGCAAATTAATATTACTCAATAGGTACTTTTTTCTTTTAGCTATAAAGAAAAATAAATGTGTTGTATAAACAATTTTCACTCAAAAATTGCTAGCAAATTTTACAAACAATTCCAAACAAACAGCAAGTAACTAATTGATTTAAACATGAAATTTTGAAGTAGAAAAACTTAAATAGTATCTTCTTGTAAAACATACTCCAATAATCTTTGTTTTATCGCGAAAAAAGACAATAGATCCCATTATAATCAGTGATGATGTCTACAGTGGATGCGACGTAACACGGCAAGCCCTTGAGAGTAAACTGATGCCTCTTTCTATTTATGACGTACTAACACAAAGTACAAAGGTGCATTCCGATTGACAGGGTCCCTACGCAGTGTTCACTGCTCCCTACTCACTTAGCATGGGATATCCATTGAAGTGGACTTCGCTGACAATAATCGCTCATTTGGAACGCCCTAGAATGTCATCAAAGAAAGGCAACGTAGTCACGCAGATTATGATATAACAAATATTTTAATTTATTTTACTTTCAAATTTAAATATATGTAAAATACCTATATAATTGTGTATCTAATTAATATATTCAAAAGTTATGTTTAGACTTAACAGATTGTAGAAGTCTAATCTTGTGCGCTTTCTTTCCCACGCGATTTAACTTAGTTCCACCTAATCATACAATACAATATGCAAATGTAACATTCATTGCCATAACCATTCATAAATACTCTAGTTCAGGGGTGTCCAAACTCGGTCCTGGAGGGCCGGTGTCCTGAAGAGTTTAGCTCCAACCCCAATTAAACACACCTGAACCAGCTAATCAAGCTCTTCCTAGGCATACTGGAAATTTAAAGGCAGGTGTGTTGTGGCAAGTTGGAGCTAAACTCTGCAGGACACCGGCCCTCCAGGACCGTGTTTGGGCAGCCCTGCTCTAGTTTGTATAGTAATAGCAACATTTTTGCAACCCCTCCATTGCAGAGCCTTTAAAAAAAACGCTTTCAATGGCTCTGCTCAATCGTTACTTCTAACTGGTGACGCGGTGTGCAATGACAGTTGGGTGATTCTCCACATTCTGTGAAGTGATGTATCGATGTTCCCTTATTCCCTATGCTGTTCGCAATGCCCTTTGAACTGAACAAGTTCACTCCCTTCGGATTGGAATCTCACTTAAGAAGGCGGATGTTCTTGTGAAGTCCACTTCGCAGTCCACTTACGGTTGAATGGAACGCACCTCAAATGATTTGTAATTGTCGTTTTGTCGTCCAGTGTAGACAGACTTTAGCTGTTGTGGCACGTCATGACATGACAAATGCCATGTCCAGCATAGACACAGTGTAAGATGTTTTCTTACATTGAAAAAATTTTAATTAGTTAAAATTGCCTCCATCCTCACAAGATAAAATTGTGTATTTTAGTTTCCAGCAACAGTGAGCATATATAAAAAAGTAGTTGTTATCATAATTTTGGACAGAAATACGATACTCAAAATAGGTTTTATATCTCAAAATGTTTTTTTCTCACAAAGTGAAGCAATTGCACTTTTTTTTTCCTGCCAGAGAAATAACCCTATTGATCATGTGCTGTACAACTGCATGTTGTAAGAAATTTAGTTTTAAAATAGTCCCCAGTCTCCTCGACTATATGTGTGCAGCCCATTCATGCAGCAATAATGTAAACCGGTGAAAAAAGAATTCACTGAACTTCTTTTTAGCTCAGCTGCTGTCACATGTCTGGCTGTATTTGCATATTAATGTAATTTTTTTTCTTTTCAATGACAGAAAATTGCAGATCGTTCGAGGGCCTTGCTTCCTCCTGCACAAAAGGACAGGAAACAGGTGAGTGGGCTTCAATATCTCAGTCCAGAGAGAGTCCACTTCTTCATCTTTGTTCTTTCATGAGCGATATTGTGACACTTAACCTGTCATGCCACACACAAATTTATCATTTGACTTGTATTTTAAAGTACACTTTTTTCTTTTGTATACTTCTATGGAGTATAATTTTTTTTTTTTGTCATCTTGGACCCCATTCACTTTTATATGGAAGACTGAGTGTACAGTGAGTGATTTTTTTTTTTTTTTTAATTTTCATGTTCCAGTATGAAGTAAGTCATATAGGTTTGTAGTGACGGGAAAATGATGACAGAATTGTCGTTTTATTTAAGTAAACTATTCCTTTAACCCCAAATTTCTCCAGAACAAGTGATATCTTAAATTGTGTTTCAGTGTGAGAACAAAAAGAAAACATCTTGTGGAGAAGAAACAAGACGGCTTTAGAATGACCACAGATGACAGTCCTAGTGATGTTTACTCTCAATGGAGGAGTTTCATTTGATGAAACGCACTAAAACTGACATCTCCATCACCACAGCTTTTTTTTTCCAGATTCCATCAAACTTAAATTTTCAGTTCATCTGAGTTGGCTCAAGGATGTAAACCAGTGAAAAAAGAATCCACTGAACTTCTCCTTAGCTCAGCTGCTGTCACATGTCTGGCTGTATTTGCATATTAATGTAATTTTTTTTCTTTTCAATGACAGAAAATTGCAGATCGTTCGAGGGCCTTGCTTCCTCCTGCACAAAAGGACAGGAAACAGGTGAGTGGGCTTCAATATCTCAGTCCAGAGAGAGTCCACTTCTTCATCTTTGTTCTTTCATGAGCTCTTCGACATCCCTGTGACAGTAAGATAAAGAGTGTGACTGCCTGTGTGATTGCATGTGGATGAGGAGCTCTTTGATGCCCCTCTTTTCTCACCACTTCATTTTCTAGCAGGTCAGATATTGACTGTCAGAACTTCATGACACTTACAAACCTCAGTCCTCATATTAAGTTTGTTTGGAACCACTACGCTTGTGGTACAGAACGTGGAGCCCTGGCAATCAGAATGTGGTCAAAGATCAGGACTGGTAGGAATATAGATCCACAAGAGGAGATACATAACCTAAATCCTTCATGCAAGACACTTAAAAGGAAAAATTCAGGCAAAAATGAAAATTCTGTCATCATTAACTCACTCTCATGTCATTCTAAAGATGCATTTCTTTCCAAAGACGTTTCTTTCTTCCATGGAATATGAAATATTAAATTTTTTTTTTTAAATTTTCATGTTCCAGTATGAAGTAAGTCATATAGGTTTGTAGTGACGGGAAAATGATGACAGAATTGTCGTTTTATTTAAGTAAACTATTCCTTTAACCCCAAATTTCTCCAGAACAAGTGATATCTTAAATTGTGTTTCAGTGTGAGAACAAAAAGAAAACATCTTGTGGAGAAGAAACAAGACGGCTTTAGAATGACCACAGATGACAGTCCTAGTGATGTTTACTCTCAATGGAGGAGTTTCATTTGATGAAACGCACTAAAACTGACATCTCCATCACCACAGCTTTTTTTTTCCAGATTCCATCAAACTTAAATTTTCAGTTCATCTGAGTTGGCTCAAGGATGTACTGATGATTGAAAGTGCTGACTGAATGATAGGAATTGTGTTCAATATTACCTGCAGTACAACAGCAGCTCAGATTGGCTCAGCTGGTATGTGACTATAGAGTCTTACAGTCTCAGGTCTGTTAAAATCCTCTGTTATTCTATTCCCTTCCCTCCTGTTGCTCTCTAGAGATGATGCTTTTATGTGAGACTGGCACCTGCGGCAATATCTCTGATCTTCCGTCTCCTTCCACAATCCCCCCTGGAAACACCCGACCAGAGCAATCAAACAGGATGTGTAGTTCTAATAAGAACGCCAAGAACACATCCAAAACAAACAACATATTGAGTTGTTAGACAAGAGTAAGACGTTATTAAGGAGTTGTTTGAACGCCAGGTTCTGCCGGAGTCTTTTTTTTTTTTCGCCTGAGCTCAGAAGAGAACAGGGTTTGTTATCAGCACTGCCAATCTGTAAGATGATTCATGAATGTGACTCACTATTATGAACGGAAAAATCACAGCGGTATAGGCTTTTATTAAAGTACTCATGAAAATCATATGTTTAAATTAAATTCTCAACCTCAAGTGTAATTTGTTATAGGCTCACTTCCCATTGCGTTGAATAAAAATAATAACAATGCGCTAATTGGTATGGGAGTCTGTTTCTACAAATAAGTGATTCATTTCTTTCTTTCTTTCTTTCTTTCTTTCTTTCAGCAATTTGGACTCTTTATATCTTAAACTTTATCTGAGGCATAATTACCTGAGGCAGAAACAGGCTTCCATAGCTTGAGCACTAAGACAAAACAGAATACAGACAAACTAACTTTATGTTAAAGGAATTACTTAGCATCGATCTGTTAAATGTGATCAGTGTTATTCATTTAAGTTTGGGTGCAAGCTCTTGCTCTTTCCATTTTCACACTTTCAGAAGTCAGAAAGTGCTTTATTACCATGTTTACACACACAAGCACTGTAAAAAATTAAAAATTACAAACCGGTCAAATGACTGGCAGCTACGACTGCCAAACAAAAATTGTCAAATTAAAGTAAAATATCGTAATTGAAACATGGAAAAATCTGTAAAATAAGGGTTTTACACTGTAAAAAAAAAAAAGTTCCTTAAAAAAACAGTCAAATGACTGGCAGCTATGGCTGCCAAACAAAAACCGTAAAATTAAAGTAAAATATCATAATTGAAACAAAGAAAAAATTGTAAAATAACATTTTTTTTCTGTAAAACCTTTAATGAAAATGTCTGTAAAATTATTGTTTTTGCACGTTATTTCATTTAATATTTTACTGTATTTTTACAGCTTTTGTTCGGCAGTCGTTTGACCGGTTTTTTTTTCACAATTTTTTATTAATTTTTTTACAGTGAAGAATTTGACTTTGGCGACGAGAGCTTCCAGTGCAAAAGAAAGTGCACACATAGTGCAAACATATATGATAGTGCAGACATACATAGAATTACACAGTAGAGATGAAATATAGCACTAATATAAGAAAAATAGAAAATTAAATAATGCACTATATACAGAAGTAGAAATATAGAGAAAAAACATATAATTGTTTAAATGAATGTACAGATATTTTATTTACAAGTGTTCCGTTTATGTAGTTTACAATGTTAAATTTCCAAATGTTCTGTATAAATGTGCCAGTTATGATGGACAGTGTATAGTTACGAACTTTTCAATTGTTCAGGCTGATTTCATAGCATCCCTCAATATTGGTCAACATACAGAAATAATTGTTTAACACTAGTTGCGCTAATTTAGGTCTGGAACTCTTAACGTGAGAGTCACCACTTCTACAGCAGCAAACCATACGCTACGAATTAGAGAAGAAATGTGATTGTCTTTCTCACTTGTTTAACCTTTTGCTCTTCTGACAAAAGAAAAAAAAAGTTAGAAATATCCTGAGATCTATCAATTCAAGAGAAGAGCGGGATCAGGATGCTCTGTCTTTGGATTGATTGGCGGAAAAAAATGGCTCCACTGATGTAAATAACTTGCTCTTTGCTATAATTAAACAATCGCTCACCTTCAAACACTCAAAGACTGCTGACTTATATTTGAACAAACTTTATAAAAAATGTATTAAAGTTACTGCGAAATGAGTGCAAGTCTTCAAATCAGAGGTACATTACATAATAGCACTTATCCTCCAGAGAATTTAGATTACTGAGACATTTCTTAATAAATGTCGTAAACTGGGAATATCCCATCTTGAATGAATCATGCTGATCCTTTGACTTGGATCTGTTGACTTTATAGCAGACCCCTCTCTGTTTCTCATAGGGAATCACGTATGAACACGTCTTGTAACCCGAATATTGTGAGGAAATTCAAAGCTCATTTTATTAGTTTACTGTATGAAGTCTAAATTTGAAATAAGGTTTAAATAAGCCTATTTACATTTTTTTAAGGAATATAATGTTAATGGGCTTATTTTTAATGAGGTATAGTTCATTAAAATTCAGAATATAATACACTTTTAGACTAAATTGCAGGGCAAATTATGCATCCGAGATACAGATACAGATTAAAGGATAATTTATGTTGTACATCTTGTCAGTAGATGAAAAAAAACTCCAACTACAAGCCACTCTATGACCTAATAAACAATGATATCCTCAGTGAGTGGGACGTCAACAACCGCGCAAAGAAAGTGATGTTCTCAGAGTGGCATTGTGCTGAACCGAGATGTATTGGATGTGCTAATTCTGAGAGGGAAGAATACAATGAGTCATCCAACACATTGCAAAAAATAATAGCACGCCTCGGGCCTTTATCGATGTCATGCATATGCAAGTTAAGAAATTAGCAGATCAATGTGGCTCTCTCTAAGTGACCAACTCCCACCTCTTCAACCTTCAGACTGACAGAGAGTTCAACCTAAATGACTAACAAAGGCGGCAGGCGCTTCCTTTGCGATTCTTTTGCTGCAGTATGAGGTGGCGAGTCATTATCATTGTATTATATTCTCCACAGCCGTGAAATGTCAGTGCTTTGCTATTATATAAGATGTTTACAAATGGATCTCAAGGAAAGTTGTCTCACTTCTAATATAAAAGTTTCACCAAAGTCAGGTCCTACGTCTGTAAGCATCTGCAATGCTCTGATCCTCTGATGATCTGAGCAGAGGCGGTTCTGGGGTCAGTGAGTATTCAGGGCATGCGCATGGAATCATCCTTTGATTAAATACTGCTATGGTACACTTTAAAATGAATGTTAGAATAACTGCGAGGAATAATTTTAATGAAGTAGCTGTCCAGAGATAAACGTACGAAGGTCGACTGACCTTAAGGCCCCTATGTACTTCAAGCGAAACCGAAGAACAAACTGGTGTGGTGTAATTTTAAACAAAATCAGGCCAAAATGAAGTTTGTTTGAAACAGCTTGCCAAAGCAAACTTTCCAGAAAAGTTTGCTCCAGCTGGTAAACATCTTTAAACTACCATTGGTCTACCATTTGCGAGGACATTTCCTGTTGAGGTCAGACATCTGCGAGTAAAAACATGAACACAATGGAGAGCTGTTTTATAGTAGAAATTGTAGTAGAAGTTGATATTGAAAGTGACACTGACACTGTTTTTTTTTCATGTTTACTAAAGCTGTTAAAGCAGCTTTACAGTGTGTGTGTGTGTGTGTGTGTGTGTGTGTGTGTGTGTGTGTGTGTTTATAGCTTATCTATTGATGAATATGAGCATTGTATGTACTCTTAAAAAGTTGAAGAAATATTATCTCTCTTTTTGTATGTGTGTGTATTTGTGTTTGTGTGTGGATAGAGCCTACAGACTCCATTCAGTGAACTGGTTGAAGAGGGGCCATTGTTCGGAGCGGGGGAAAGCGTTGAGGGTGATGGTCAAGCATTCCTGTCAGAGATCAGTGAAGAAGATGTGGAGATCCTGAGGCAGAGAGAAGAAGCACTGCTGCAGATTGAGGTAGGAGCTCAATAGCCACACCCACTGAATATCTAATTGCATTAATAAGCCACGCCCAACCCTCTCAGCTTATCATTATTAATAAGCATTTATTTTCCTCATTGGGAGAAATTTGAATGCACATTACCATTCAAATGTTTGGGGTCGGTTTGATTTTTTTTTTTTTTCAAATCTTTTTATATTCTAAATATCGATTTTACTCACCAAGGCTGCTTTTTTTTAATGCAAAATACCATAAAAACTGTAATGTTTTGAAATATTTTTACAATTTAAAAGAACTGTTTTAAAAAGTAATTGATTCCTGTGATGCAAATCTGAATTTTCAGCAGCCATTACTCCAGTCTTCAGTGTCACATGAGCCTTCAGAAATCATTCTAATGTACTGTTATATATTTAATAGCTACAAAAGCATTATATCAGGATCAGTTGATTTTTTTTTAGAGCCCTAGAATTTTTTTTATTTTTGTCATCTATCCATACAATCATCGGTGCCCTGCACTGTCCTTTCATTCCAGATTTTAGACACTCTTGAAAAGAACAAACATTGTCGTTGGAAAGAACAGCGTTGCATCACTTACATTTCCATACAAACAGAACCCTCAGGTCTGCATTCTTTCTGTACTCGCCATCATCTTTAGCAGCTGTCTTTTTTACCAAAGCTTTCAGGGCAATTTTCCTGAGACTCAATAGTTCGGTTTATTCTGCTGTCTAGTCACAAGCACACAAGCAGAAGGCTTTTCATACACCACTGAAAAACAGCATCACATTGCTCCACTGAAGTATGTCTCGTCTGTAGCAAAACAGCTGTTTTTCTCCAGATGTGCATTTGCACAGATGCGAACATGCGATGATGGGGTCATTCTGTTGTTCTTTGACATCAGTTTGGGCCAATTTCAAAGCCATTTGTTTTGGACGTGCACCGTGTGCTAGTTTTCTTTGATGGAGGGTGTTCAAAGACAAATATGAAAATTAAATAAATGTCAGCCCGTCGTAATTATCGACAAAGCTGGAGGGAAAGCGAATCGCACAGATGGCGTATCAAAACAAATGGCTCTTTCTTGTTTGAAAAGCAGGGAGTTGAGAAACGAGAGGGGCCACACGTCCTAATGACCGATGACAACCTCGAGAAAGCCTTGAAATGAAGACATATGGCTTTTCCCTCTTGAAGACCTGTCTGAAGTTCATAGACGCTCACTTGCTACCGCAACTACTGCATCTGGCTAACAGACAGGCATCAAACAATCCCACATCCCGAAGCCCTCTTAATAAATTCACATTCATCACACGGACAAAACCTGAAAGGCTCAAACAAAACCGACAGCTTATTTTAGTCACAGAGAAATTGGAGGTTTTTTCAGGTGATCAGAAGGGTATTGAGGATGAGTCGGTGCTCCGAGAGCTCTGACGCAGGTTCTGGAGATGTCTCTGGCCCCGGGCCCAACCGAGCTGATCATATCTGACAGTGTGCTTTTCCTGTCTAGCATCTTCCCGCCTTCCCAACCCCCCAAACCTCCAGCCTTCCCCGCACCACCTCCTCACGCAACTCTGCTCAAGTGAATCACCAGCATTTGCAGCCCTTTCTGAGCCCTGCTCTCTCTCTCGCTTTCATCTATCTCTCTCTCTCCTGTTCACTGTTAGATGGGTTCCCGAGGGAAATGGAGAAGATGGAATGTCTGTTATCCGTGTAAAGTACAATCAGTCCCCCCCCCCCTCGTTCTCTCTATCTCTCTCCAAAAGCTGATCTGTCCTCCTGAGTATAGTTCGCATTTACTCTAGCGGCTTGTGTGTTCAGGCGAACCCTTCTTCGGAGAACCGTGCAAAGGGACGGACACGCACATACAAGCCCGAAAGAGGACTGGGGGTGGGGGGGGCTTGGTTATTCCACATGCCGTTGTGGATTCTCCGTCTTGATTTTCTATGAGGCGACCCACAAGGGTAATGAACTGTACCTCTGGGATGACTAATTAGATTTGGATTCACCCTATATTACAGTGAAACGACAGACACATTTGAAGGGAGGAGCAAGGCTCCGCCCTCCACCGTTTACCCCAGATGCACCTCGCTGACACTTTGGCACCGGCCATCATTTCATCAAAATGAATTTGTGAAAAAAAAAAAGAAAACATAAGGCATGACAAAGGACAACTTTCAAGGGGAATCTGAATGCAACACCTGGCCCATCAAGAAGAAAAAAATACAGACACGTGTCTCACCTGCAAATGCGTCCAGTGCATCCCTTTTGCCCTTCAGTGAGAAATGGAAGTTAGTGGAGCTACAGTAAATGATGTAAATTGCAGACAAGCACTGCTGTAATCTGTTTGTGAATCTCTAGTCTAGTAAAACTCTTAACTTTAGATTGAAAAGCGTCTACTTATAAGATTCCATGTACATTTTACTAGAGACCAAATCTTTATGACAGAAAAGAGAGTTTTTTTTTTTTATTGTTTCTCCTACACAGCAATGAGATTGAATTGAGAGCAAAGTCTTCTGCTTCTCTGATGTTTCCACTCAGAAAACACCCTTATAATCTCTTATTTTGTCCCCAAATGTGTCTCTTTTAGAGTTTCCAAAGGGACCGTGGAGGTTTTAGTTTTGACTTGAGTGTTGTGCTGCTCATTTCTATTGGAGACATGTTGTTACTAATAGGTTACTGTTTTGCCATGCAGTGCTGTTTTAAAAAAATATTTTAGTTGAATATTTTTAGATATTTCAGCTGACAAGACCTTTAATTTTCACTTCAAGTTTCATCTAAAGTTTTTAAGTTAAAGTTTTAATCTAATGTTATATAAATTCAAAAATATATATTAAATATTATGATTTCCAACCTAAAGTATTTATACCATTACTAGGATATAAAATCATACTGATATAAGATTGTGGTCATAATTCCAAATTAATTTGTAACCAAACCAAGTCCTTTATTAAGCCTTTTAAGACAGGTAAAAGCACCATTTGTTTTCTTTATGGGCACAATGAATTGCATCTAAGGTGTTTGTGAGTGTCTGAGCATATACTGTAACTGTATGAACAGTATGTATGAGCACATGATGTTATCATGTGTTGCTGTAATTTGTTCTTGTGCCTTGTACATGTAAGTTGTTTTGATGGTGGCCAGTCAGAGTACATTGCATGCTTATCTACTTTGATACATCGAGGCAAAGACATTGTTATTCTTAACAAACAACCTGACCCTTGAGAGGACAACGACTCTATGGGGGTGCTTTCTCTCTCTCTCTCTCTCTCTCTCTCTCTCCCTCTCCCTCTCTCTCTCGTTTTCTTGCTCTCTCCCCCTCTCACTCACTCTGTTAACCCATAGCTCTGAGCTTGGAAAGACCCAAAGCCCTTACAACACATTTTCACACTTCCATATAGATGTATAATTGGGAATTGAGAACTATATGTTATTGAGAACTGGTAAACTAGCAAAAAACATTGAGCAACCCATTTAATTACCAAACAAATGACTCTATGAATATTTTCTTTTCAGAGAATCAAAAATTCTGAATTAATTAGACTCGCTTACTGAACTGCTAGTCATTTAGTCATGTCCGACTGCTGTAACAACATACTATACATAATGCAAATTGCCTAATCAGTTTAAAACATGGAAAAGCATTTACAAACTCTCTGTAAAGCATGGAGATTTCACTACATAGTAACTTCTAAGCATTTAATACTTGAGTATGCCCATAATGTGCTATTATTTCAGGAGCTCTGGTTTGGGTGAATTTATTTATTTACAAAACAATATTTTTAATTTTTAATATCTGGGAAAAGTTAGCACTTTAGTTCAAAGTATGCTCATTTTCTACATTATTAAAAAAAATCTACAGTATAGTTCTACATTATACTAAAATGCAACTTTAATGTAATTTTAGTTCGAGCAAATGGACTAAAATGAATGAAAGATGACAAAATGAGAGTAAATGTAAAGGATAGATTTTTTTTCAGTCATCACACACTAAAAGGTTTTTACGACCAAACTAAGAGGATCTTTCTGTTTTACATTTGCTGTATTGATTTGTTTTTTTCTGAAAGTAATTTCTATCCTTTTTTTAAACATTAATATCTGTCTTGCTTTCTTTAGTGTTTGCCATTGGCTTTATTGTGCATCCCTGTGATATGCCTCTGATTATTTTTTGTTGTTGTTTTTGTGTCACAATCAATAGCAAGTGCTGTTGAGCAACTCATATTCCAGTCCTCATCTAAAACAGGACATACACAACACTCCCCCTACCATCTCAGTTTTTTTTTATTTTCTTTTTCTGTGGATAAGAGGCACACACATAATTTGTGCCCTAAGACTGTGTGCTTTGAGTTTTGAGGTCCTTGGGCTTATATATTTAGAAGGTTCATATTATTAAGTTAATATTAATCATTATAATCATTATTATGTACCCATTGCATATCAGTTTTCCATATAGTTCACTATACTGCTAAAAGGTTTTTAAAAAATGCATTATGAATTATTAATATTAAAATATTTTAGTGACAGTAAAATATATGGATAATGGGTATACAACAACAATAATAATAATAATAATAATAATAATAATAATAATACAAAACAATAACAACAACAATAATAATAATAAGAAATGTAATTGTAGTAGTGTTATAGTAGTATTGCTTTTTAATGGTAGTAAAATTAATCTATTAGTAGTTATAATAATAGTAGTGGTAACACCTTATTTTAAGGACCAATTCTCACTATTTACTAGTTGCTTGTTAGCATGCATATTGCTAGCATATTGGCTGTTTATTAGTATTATTAGGTATATATTAATGCGGTCCCACTTTATATTAAGTGGCCCTAATACCTGTGTACTTTTGGGGGGGGTGGGTGGCCTGTAAGCGTGCGCGTAAATCTGCTTAACAGTTTTTCTGCTGTGGCACTGACACCACGTCCTGTTGCCCGTTGCCTTTTGGCCGGGGGTGTGGGGGTGGGTGATGTAGGGAGAATCTCATATCAGCGTTAAACACATTTATCTAGGCGAGTCAGAGAAATAGAGAGAGAGAGATAAAAGAGAGGCAGGGGAGAAGAGTGGTGGCTGGGCTTCTGGGAGGAGGATGGAAAGTAGCATTAGGAGAGAAAAAGCAAAGTGTTCCACAGTTCAGTTCTGCAGCACTACATTAGAGCAGAGGTTTTTAACCTTTACAGGCCTAGAGATCCTCCAACCACACTCTCTGCCAACCTAGTCACCTCCAGTAGAAAAGATAGATTTTCTCGGAAACCCTTTGTAAAATAATCAAATATTACCACTCTATAGTGATAAACTAGACATTTAAAGTCAACTTGACACCCCACTGAAAGCTTGTTTTACTTTCATTGTATTAATGAGATTAAGTGTTGTATTTAATATATATATAATATTATATATGTATTTAATTATAACAACCCAATTGCTGGGTTTGTCCCTATTTTAACCAGCACTGGGTTGTATTTAACCCAGCATTTTTTAGAGTGTAGGGCCACTTAATATAGAGTGGGACCCTAACTATTAATACGCAGCAAATTAGGAGTTTATTAAGGAAAAATATTTAGTAAATATATGTTCCCTAATCTAAAGTGTTACCATAGTATAAAATTTACTATAGCTTTATTACTATACATATTATTTTGATATTACAATAAAAAAAAAAAATACTGTGCACCAGTGAAACATTCATTAGATAATGGTCAATTGTTATTTCACATTAAATTTAATGTACTTAATTTTGAAATATATAGAAATAAATTCTTATGTTTTTAATGTAGCATATTTATATCAGTTCACGGACCTCCCTGCAGAATCTTCATGAACTTCCAGTCTGAAAACCCTGACATTGAACCACAAAATCTAGAAAAACCGTGTCTGGGTAGTTTTCCCGTTAAGCCCAATCATTTTAAATTGGCTCGCATTGATTGTTTTCACAGACAGCTGGATTTTTAGGGGCCTTCTGCCGGAGCATTGTCATTTAAGACCACTTTTTGTGGTCCAACTGCACAAGCCCCACCTGTTCCTTGAATCCTTTGAGCTGCAGCAATCAAGCAATAAATAAGCTGCCAATTTGAATGCACTGAGGCTGTTAGACTGGCAAAGATCAAAGCCTTCTGTGTTAGCACAGCAAATACAGCATAGAGCTGAGCACCTCCCCTCCCTAAAACAAAACCTACACACCAAGCATAATTAGCCAGCATCTCCACAGGCACTAGCTTAGCTGGCGCACTCTTCTCCACTACTGTCAGAGCAGCAATGACGGGCATCAGTACAGCTATCGCAAACACAATATGCTCTTTTATTTTCTTGTTTGCAAAAATCAGCCATTTTATGCGCAGTCCCTAGACATCATTGTGGAGATTGCTTTATGATTCTGCTTTCTTGGTGAAAGTCTAATTATGCCCCTCAGGACCACGCAGGCCACTCAAGGAGACTGAAGAACATTTAAATGAAGAAAGAAGAGGTGCGCAATACAAAGATAAGACTATCACTTGGAGCAATAGCTCACAAATGAAAATTCTGTCATTATTTTTTCATTCTCATGTCATTTCAAACCTCTGTTGTTTTATTTCAGTCAAAAATAAAAGGAGACGTTTTTGAAAGATTATTACACAGCTTTTGCGATACAAAGACAAGCTCTCAATCTCAACAGTATTATTATTATTATTATTATTATTACAATAGTAGTAGTAGTAGCATCGGCAGTAGTAGTACAGTAGTAGTACCTTTTATTTTATATTTTTATAAATATATTAATTATCCATTTTGTGAATTATTCTTATTCTTATTGTTGTTGTTGTTTTGTACAGTAATAGCACCTTTTTATGTTGTATTCATTTTTAGGAGTAAGTTTATTCATTAGTGTATTACCCTATTTCAATTTTTGAAATTATATTATTATTATTATTATTATACAATAGTAGTACTGTGTTTAATTTATTTAATAGTACATTTCTACACATACATACAAAAGCTATGTATGTATCTATGTGTATATCTTTTAAGATACAACGAGAAACACTCAAGCTTAAAGGGAGTCAAAATACATAAAACTACTTTAGTACATATTGCATATACCATACAATAACATAACAGCATTTTGAACAATATGAGGGAGAATAATATAAATAATGATTGGATTGGATTTTAATTTTGGGGCGAACTGTCAGGAAATGGAAATGTCAGGTAGTAGTAGCTGAAAAATTTAGGTTTTTTTAAATGGCCATATTTAGATTATTTTTCCATATTATGTAAGATTTCTGTGTGCTTAGAGCATGTACTGTGCTTTAAAGGGCCAAAGTTACACTATTCGCACAACACTTGTAGTTCATAGCTGCAGTGAAGTGTGTAGTATTACTTAAGAGTGAAATTTAGGGCACTTATGGGTCACCAAAAGAAAAACATGGGGGTTACTGGATGTTTCTGTGAGAGCAGCACGACCTGACACTGAGCACAAGCTTGAGAATCTGATACTGAGTTTGACTGACATTTCAATCTGTGGCCGGTGTGAAGTATAGTTCTGCACTCTGGTACCTCTGTTTTCTGATCAGAAGCTGATGAAAGGCTGGCCCGTTTATCCAACCACCTTGTATTGCAGAGAAACGTTAGTGTCATGGTTTATCTGTCCTGGCTTTTTTAATTTTAGGGTCTGTAAATGTTCAAAGTAGATTTGATTTTCATATATATATATATATATATATACAGTGGGTACGGAAAGTATTCAGACCCCCTTAAATTT
>NW_015625652.1:732365-741980 GCF_001515625.1 Sinocyclocheilus rhinocerous | reverse complement strand
AAAATTTAAGGGGGTCTGAATACTTTCCGTACCCACTGTATATATATATATATATATATATATATATAAATAAATGATTAGGCTTAAATGGCTGCTAAAAAATCAGCATTGCCATCACAGGAATAAATTACATTTTAAAATATATAAAAATATAAAGCAGATATTTTAAATATTTCACAATATCGCTGTTTGCTATTTTTTTATATTTTTTTTAATTGTATTTAATTTGATGACATGACATGACAATTAACAGGTTCAGTTGAAGTCAACTGAATATGAGGCTTAAAGATGTTTATAAACCAGTTTTCTTTTTCCAATTTCAACAATTTAGTCTTGAACAACATTCAAAAAAAAAAAAAAAGAGTAGCATGGCAGTAAATGGTGATGCAGCCACTGTGGCATTCACACAGGGTTGGTCTCAGACTTTGAGTGAGAGATAAACTGGCATTTTGGAAAGGTAGAACAGCTGTAGGCTCCGTTTGGGTGGCGGGCTTCTGAGGAGACATGCAGCAGGGGTGGACGGATGGATGACTAGAGTAATGACAAGTGCTTCAAGCAAATGATGACTAACACACTTGCAGCACATGCATTTCATATAGAATTTAAAAAGTGCATTGATGTGGCAGTGAAGTAAGCGGTGCACTTGAGAAAGCCATTCAACACTGCAGAGCCTGTATCATACAATAAAATGGCACAAAGTAGTCATGGAGCCAAATAGCATTGCTTAGAACGTCTAAGTTATTTAGTTTGAATGATATCTACATTTATTTGAATTACCACACCAGTGCTCTGCTGTGTGAAGAAATGTTCTGTTCCCCGGCTGTCTCCTGTTAAAGTTACGGTGAAAACTGGTAGATGTTATTTCTGGTAATTATTTGTAATACAGTGGCATTTCTTTCTGCAGGGGGTCTTTTTGCAGTACCGGTAGTACCAACTCAATTTAGTACCTTCTGAAAGGTTTCAGAGGCTCCAGTGCATCTTTGTGTTTCTATTTAAAAAGGCAAAGTTTTGCATTTCCAATGCGTTTTGCAGGCTTGTGCTTTGTACATTGAAACATGAGTCTGTTGAGGGCTTGACACAAACAATGCTCAATTGAAAACTTAAAGCACTTTTTCCCACATGTCCTTTTCAAAGCTATGTTTATTTAGTAGTAAAATATTAAAGCAAAAAAGAAAAAAAAATTTAAGTAAAAATAATGGCTATCACAAAGTTGCTAAAACTTAAAACTAAAATTAAAATGTTTCACATTTACAAAATAGTTAAAATATTTAATAGGAATGTGTTACAACAGTTTTTGCTCTGGTATCAAAAGTGTAAAAGATAGATTTTTAGGGTTTTGTAAGTGTTTTTCACAGACATGTCTCTTCAACTGTCAAGCCGTGTTGATTAAACTTCGCTTATGGCAGTCTATACAGTGTGCAGCATCATAGACTGGTCAATTTTCTTCCTATATGAGATACAGAATGCAGACAAAATTGTACCACCACTGTGAAGAATTGTCTGTCTTACATGGCATGTTGTCTTTTTATATGCTGTGTTGTAGATATGATCGTACCTGTGATGATTTACGATACAGCCATAATCTGATATTCCACTGCTTCACCTCATTTGTGTGTATCACCCACGCATTAGCTCCCCTCACAGGCCAGACTCATAAGCAAAACTCACTTCAGCGACTTTCACCCTTTACAGTTTTTTTTTTTTTTTTGGGAGGCTGGAGGTTTAGAATTTTAGTGTTATTCACTTGGGCCACTGAATGTTTAAAATAAACTATCGAATCTAATCTAATCAGATGAGGAAAAATAGGTGGTGACTTGACAGTGTTTTATGGTTTAATGTCCTGTTATGTTAGGCAACCATTGCAGTAAAGATTGATGAAGAGCAGATTATTTGTAAGCCATTATTGTTTTGCATTTAGAATGCTAGCGTTTGCTATTGCTAGGTAGTACTTGGTTAGGTAGTAGAAACTTATTATACGAGTGAGTGAATAAAAGATTATGTAAAAATTAAGAAACTGTATATAATTTTGAGGACACATAGGCTATACAATCAATGTGTTGCTGTTTAAATGAGGCTTCCTAAAGTATTCAGTAAAATGTTGAATTTAAAAGAACAAATTATATTCTGACATACTTACTGAACTGAACTGAGAGGGACATTTTACTTTATTTGCATGGGACCAGTCTGTACATTATAAATGAATAAACCAAATAAACATACTATGTGTGTGTGTATAAATGTATGTATTTCAATATGGCACAAAGTGATGTTTTGGTGGTGCAGAGTGAAAGTTGCCTTTTGGGAGTGTGTTGCCCCTCAAAACTGTTTTTATCCTTCATTTTCACTACAGGTGCTCTCACTCACTTATTTCTGATGGTCAGATCTCTCAGAGCTGATTGTCTAGCAGTGTGAGCGAACGCTCTTTTCCACAAGCTATTATGAAGCTATCAGCCACCAACTGACTGTTCGAGGTTTCTTTTTTTCTCATTCTATCATACGCAGTTCACGCTATACTTTCTAACCCTCTCTTGGAGTTACACACGCCCAGCTGGCAGCTTCTAAATATGGAGATTTCAGGTTGTTAACCCCAGGGGAGCTTTGATACATGCTGCGTTTAGTTCAGGACTTGAAATCAGAAACACAGAGGGTAGTCATATCACATTATCTTCACCTAGTGTACCACGTCAGCTTCATCCAGGGCACATTTCAGCTCTTATAAATGCATAAAAACACTACATTGTTGCTTGACCATAGCTCCATGTACTGTGATATTTACTGCAGTGAGGTTATCACCTCTATATGAGGAACTCTGATTTCACCTCAAGCTATTTTATTTCAAGTGTTCTTTTTTCAAACATACGGAATGTGGCTCATTCTTATTTCCTTTAAATCCGTAAACTCACTTTAGATCATCACCTTTTATCAATGACGCTGCCAGGATTGCACAGGGTGTACAAAAACTCGGACTGAAGCCAGCATATTCTTTATTAAGAGACATTCATTTTGTTCAGAGCTGCCTCATTGTGTTAGCTTAAGCAATAATAGTGTAGTTTCAATTTAAGGAGTCATTTAGCAGATGTGCTTATCCAAAAAGACTAAAAATACACTTATTATAGGACAATCCCCCTGGAGCAACCTGGGGTTAAGTGCCTTGCCTTTTGATTACCAGCTCTGAACTTTAACCACTGCAGCCTAGTTTTGTATTTTAAAGGTAATGTGTGTCACAATTTTTTGCTAGTACTTTGTCCAAGCAGACCATTTTTGTGTTAATCTCCCAAAAAGTAGAAAAAATTTGATACTTTTTTCCCCTCACAATATATTCAGTGTCACAGGAGTCGTTGCGCCCTGTGTGAGGAAAAACGCTCAGTTTTAGTCCAAAGTCATAAGATTAACAAGCATTTTCGGGGAAAAGAAAATCCTCTCTTGGTCAAAATGAATGAAACACAACACAAGGGTTATGTTTTTCATCAATTTTTTGTTTTATTTTATTTCAGCTTTACTTTAATTACTGAAAATTATTTTTAATAGTTTTAGCTTCAGGTTTAGGCTTTGCAAAGAAAATCAACACTCTTCGCTATCAAAACCTTTATTTGTTTGAGCACACTAGCCTGCCCGACAACAGCGATTCTGGCTCAGCCAATGGTGTGAGTTTAGGGCGGGGCTATCTGTATGTTTGACCTATGACAGATGGATAGTGTTCATGAAACCTGTTTGAAAACAATTGTTTTTGCAATTGTGTTTAGAGATGCGAGTGGAGCAGAAATGGCTCATTTCATCTTTGAAATGATGCTGTTTTATTTTACATGAAAAAGGTTGAATTGGCTGGTCATTTTTGGGACTGCAAAAACAGAAATTTTAGTGCATCTTTCACCAGTAACACCAGAGGGCTCTCTTTTGACTGAAGATGTATAAAATGTCACGTTGAACTTTATTAGATTATTTCACAGTATTTCACATATCTTGTCCATCCATCACCTGTCTGTCCGTTATTTTAAAGTGGACACAGACCACAAATAATTTCTTAATTCACTGGGAAATCTCAGCAGCCCTACAGTATATAGGCAATCACTACAATTCTCCTATCTGTCTTTTCCTCACACAGATCTCTCTCTGAGCTTTCCTCAGTATTTTCTTGTCTTAGATAAGCCGACTGATGGCTTACAGTCACTCTCCCATTCACTTCTGTCAGTCTGTGCTCCTGCAAAACTTCCTGGCATGTTGCATTCATAGAAGTGTCAGTCATCTTCTGTTTGGAAGAGTGTGTTTTTCCATGGCATCTATAGCCTTATCAGTCCACACATTTAATTGTGTGGCTGTTGCGGTTGCTGTCAGCGGCTCTCGCTGAAGTGTGTGCGCGTTTGTGGTGCAACGCAGACCCGTGTGTCAGATGCAGCAGATGTCTGACATTTTGTATCTAATGAAACAAAGGCGGACCCTTTGAGTCCTATCAGACCCGTGTTTGCACGCTCTCTCCCTATATCTTGTTCTCTATCTTTCTCTTTCCAAATAAAAACAGAATGATGTTTGACATGAGCAACTTAATCGTGGTGCTAGGAAAAAGAGCATCGATCTGATCCACATGACCCTTGGACTGTCTTCTGCTGTTCAACATTAAGGCTGAGTTTTGGAAAGGAAAACCAGGCACATATCTTGTTTATAAGAATATGGCATTATTGATGAAATCTAATTTTATATTTTGAACATAGTAAATATAGTACATATTGTGCATAGCAAAAAATAAATACATTTAAAAAATTGTTTTAAAGATTATAATAAAGATATTATAAAAAGTATTACGTTTTGATATATTTGCGGTAGGAAACTTACAAAATAATAATAGGTTTCTATGGAAATATTAAGCAGCACAACTATTTTTTAGATTGATAATAATAAGAAATGTTTCTTGAGCACCAAATCAACATATTAGAATGATTTCTGTACAAATATAGTACATATTGTGCATTGCAAAGAAAAAAAAAAGAAATAATAATAATAAATTATAATAATAAAATGTATTAAGTTTTGATATATTTACAGTAGGAAATTAACAAAATATCTTCATGGAACATGATCTTTATTTAATATCGTAATGATTTTTGGCATAAACGAAAAATCGATAATTTTGACCCATACAATGTATTGTTGGCTATTGCTACAAATATACACGTGCTACTTATGACTGGTTTTGTGGTCCAGGGTCACATCTATACATATATATATATCTATATATATATACATACATACATACATACATACACATATACGTTAATGCAAATTCATTTTAAGGGCACTAATTTTATTAACGCGCAATTAACGTGATCAACACATATATTGTTGCTTCTCTAATTTTACATGCAAGTATAGCCTAAATCACAGCACAACTATTGTCTTTATCTTATGTGTAGCCTATTTGATTTCATCAGATGACAGCTCGATTATAAATCAGGATTTTTGTGCAGATTAACATCTTGGAAGTGAGAGCTGGTTATGTGGTCTTAATGGGTCACGTTTCAGTCACTATTTGATATTAATCCGGTTGTCTGACAACAGAAACAGCTAAATATATCAATGTTTTATCAGTTTTATTGAGAATTTAGCTGCATCAAAATACAGTATGTGGGCACAGAGAGGCAAACAAATGTAATAATAAATAATAAATGTACATTTTGCATGTTCAGAAGAAGTGAGCTGCCCTGTCCTGCAAATAATGTAAACAGGCTTGTGTAAGTAAATTGCTCAGGGCAAAGAAAGAGAAGTAATGGGAACCTGGTATTTCTGTTCTTTTTTCATGTGTCTAATAGACATGAACACGTTCTTTGAAAAACATCTATGACCTTTGAAACATGTCTAGACTTCATGCTCTATGTTGACTATGGTTTTACCAATAATAAACATACATTTGCATAAAGCATCCATATTTGTCCATGCCCTTGTTGATTAGAGTATTAAAAACTTGAAAAGTATTAATTTAAGGTACATTTAGAACAGATAAAATGGTGCGATTAAGCAATCATGCGATTAATCGCGATGGAATATTTTAATCGATTGACAGCCCTAATATATACAGTATATATATATATATATATATATATATATATATCTGTGTGTGTGTTTTCAGGAATTATTACTTCTGTTCAGCAAGGTCACATTAAATTGATAAAAAATGACAGTAAAGGTTTGTAATATTACCAAAAACTTCTGTTTCAAATAAATGCTATTCTTTTGAACCTTCAATTCATCAAATAATCCTAATAAAAGTATCAAAATAATAATTAAGTATTTATTTAATATTAAGCTGCTCAACTGTTTTCAACATTGTGAATAATAATAATAATAATAATAATGATAATAATAATAAAATGTTTCTTGCGCACCAAATCAGCATATTAGAATAATTTCTGAAGGATCTTGTGACAATGAAGACTGGAGTAATGGTTGCTGGAAATCCATCTTTGTTAAAATATATTACAATATAAATCAGTTATTTTAAACTATAATAATATTTCACAATAATACTGTTTTTACTGTTTCTTTTACTGTTCTTTTCTTCGAAAACATTAAAACTACCAACCACACACTTTGGAAAGATAGTGTATATTATAAGTACTTTTGTCTCATTTCTAGGAGAAATATAAATTACTTAGTTAACTTAAAATGACTTCAGATATCTAACAAATATTTTTAGACTTTTATCGATTTTTATGTTGGTGGCCAAACAGTTGATGGTATCCGCCGACTTGGAGGGAAAAAAAAAAAAAAAAACCTACTATGAAAGTCAAAGGCCGTTTTTGGTTACCAACGTTTTTCAAAATATCTTCTTTTATGTTCAACAAAAGAAAGATACTAGTGCATATTTAGAACAACTTGAAGGTGGATAAATGATGACAAAATGTTCATTTTAAGTGAACTTATTCCTTTAAAGAAGAAGAAAGAAAAAAAACTATCTGTCTGCAGTGTGGAAAGAAAAATAAACTTTCTTACTGGCTACTGAAAATGGACATTGTTTCCGCTTAGTTCAGTGAGGGACATAAGCTGCAAAAGTTCTTGTCATAGTTTTGGTACTCTTAAGATTTATCTCCATGATTGATCTGGACTGGAAAGTTACAGCTGTAGAACTTCCAACTGCTTCATTGGTTCATGTTACCCAAAGCATTCAACCGCATCTCGACCCCTCAAAGTGGCCCGTCTGTGAAGCGCCTCCACTGCACACAGTCTCAGTGGATAGCAAGACCGTGGGTTTTCATGAAAGGGTAGCATAAAGAGGAGCGGTGGGTTTTGGGTCATAAGGGAGCTCTGGAGCTCTGTGTGCTTATTATAACCCTTATAAATGATGTAAAGTGGCACACCTCAGCCCCCAGGGCTACCCAGACTCCCCCTGGGCAGAAGGGCACAGAGTGCTCTCAAAATCAATACGTCACTTTCTGACTCTATATACAGTATATAAAGACTCAAACACACTCATGTGCATGTTAACTTACTGAATGAATTCAAGCCATAGGTTTATTTATTGTTTTGCTTATTTGTTTATTGCTTTTGGTAGGTCTCAAATATACATACACTACCGTTTAAAAGTTTTGGGTCAGTAATATTTTCCATGCTTTTATTCAGAAAGGGTGCATTACATTCAGCAAAAGTAATGGTAAAGAAAAATCCCGGCTGTTCTTTTGAGCTTTTTATTCATCAAAGAGTCCATTTAAAAGTGTCATGTTTCTACGAAAATATTAAGCAGCATAACAATTTTTTAGATTGATAATAATATGAAATGTTTCTTGAGCACCAAATTGGCATATTATAATTATTTCTGAAGGATCATGTGACGCTGAAGACTGGAGTAATGATGCTGAAAATTCAGATTTACCTTCACAGGAATAAATTACATTTTAAGATATACTACAATTGAAAAAAAAACTGTTTTAAATTATAATAATATTTCACGATATTTATGTTTTTACTGTATTTTTTGTCAAATAAACACAGCCCTGGTGAGCCTATAAAAGACTTCTTTCGACAACATTAAAGACATCTTACCAACCCTATATATATTCACAATAATATTTCAATATTTCAGCTGTATTTTTGATCAAATGTGTCCTTGATGAGCATAAAAGACTCTTTGAAAAACATTTTTCCAAACCCAAACAATTCAACTGTATATGTTATTTTGTATATAAAATATATATTTATGTGTAGATATTTTTTTTTTACATTTTATAATACTAGTGCATATCTCACCAGACAGATGTCATTATGCTTGATAGATAATACAGCAAATTATTTGTCTAAAAGTTTATTCAAACTGTAAAGTTTGTTTAGGTCATTTAAGTAATTTCTTCATATTTCATCAGACTTTTTTTCCCCAGCCTTCCTTCAGTGTGTTGAATTATGTTTTTCCGGTATGACTTGTGCTTTGATTTATTCTGAATTCAGTGCCTGTTAGCTACAAACCCAATTCTCAAAGGGGATGCAGCTCCATGGAGGAGTATTCACTAAAGCAGCCATTCTAAACATTACAGTAAATTAACTTATGATTGCTCTATCATGCTGTTTTTTCTTCACCATCCTTTAAATTTCTCCCATCCAATCAAGCATAATGACACTCCATATCCTGTCGTTTCTACACACTGAATTTAAATTGTGCAAATGCCTTGGTGGGAAAAATAAATAAGTTGCTCTGTGATGGTACTGATGGCGAGAGAGAGAGAAAATGCAGAAACTCTTTAGTAATGTGTGATTTGCTAGGGGCCATTTTGGCTCCGGCCAAACGGTTTGTGCAAAGAGCCAGGATGGCTGCCAGTTTCCCAAACAATTGCAGACACCTGTGATGAATGGCTCAATGGTTTGAGCTCCACTGACCCAGCTGCACTTGCATAGGGTTGTGTATGGAGACAAAAAGGCCTGTGAGGAGGAGATAGACTCAGGCTTTAGAAAACACCATGTTGCTTCAGGTCTGTGTAGAGGGAATTTTGACATGAAACAGCACCAGAAGAAGAGCTTTGCTTTTAACACGTTTGTTCTCATCTTGTATGTTTTTGATATGTTAAGACTGAGTATATTACGTTGTCACAATAGCATAATTTGAGTAGCCAATAACTATACAAGTATTTCACAATTTGTCATACCATTTTTGATTTTCCATCTATTGAATAAAAACAGCATCTTATAAAACTTATAAAAATATATAATATTAACGATAATGTATTATTTTTATTATAATTCCGAATTTAATTTTGATTTGATTTTTTTTTTATTATTCTTCAATTTACGTTTTAGTTCATTTTAGTTAAATTTCAGTTTTATTTTTATTTTAGTTTTAGTATTTTAGGGCCGTCGATAACTATACCAATATTTCACAATACTTGATAACAAAATGTAATTATATATTGAAGAAAAACTTATTTTAAACTTTAAAATATATACAAATAAAATATGAATTTGAATGATAATATTAATGATAACGTTAAAATATAAATATACATGTAAATTATAAAATATTAATATCTACAAATTTCATGGCTATTATAAATCTGATTTTTTTTAATTATTATTATTTTCAGTTTATTTCCACTCTATCGTCAAGTAAAAAAAAAAAAAGAAAAAAAGATATATATATATATA
>NW_015625652.1:712991-732309 GCF_001515625.1 Sinocyclocheilus rhinocerous | reverse complement strand
ATATATATATATAGTTTTTATTTTAGTTTTAGTATTTTAGGGATATCCAAGTTAATATGCTAAATGGTGTAATTTAAAACCAGTTTAAAGGTGTTAAATTTCTCAGAAATGTTATAATATGCCATGCAATTAAATTTAAATGAATTTATGCCTATTTTTATTTCATTGTAGTTTCTTTGGGGGTCATGAAAATGTATTAAAGCTTTTTTTCTCAGTAATGTTTTAAAATTAATTAATTAATGGACATAGTATATTAGATATAATTAGTATATAGTGTATTTATTATAGCTGATCTACACCCACTTATAAGCATCAACTTCTGTTTATGTGTGATAATGTGTAATTGGTCTTCATTAAGATCTATTTCCTTTCTATCTCTCTACTGCGTTTGTTGTTGTTTAATTTATTTAAAGTATAAATAAGGTAAAAATATATAGAAATACTTTATATATAAAGTATAAACAAAGCATAAAATATCATTTCAGAGTACTGTGATGTTTGCTGTACTCACCTCTGAGCTGCAACCTCTGTTTTGTTTTTGCAGAGAGACATGCTGGACGTCAATCAGATTATGAAGGACTTGGCCAGCATGGTGCATGAACAAGGAGACACCATAGGTGAGATCTTATTTGTGTGTGTATCTGTGTGTGTGTGTGTGTGTGTGTGTGTTCGTGGCTCTGTGTTTCCAGTTAAGAGTCTATTGACTCATCCTTGTTTGTCTGGCCTTTTATTGATAATCACTTCTCCCCCCATATCCATCCCGTAATCCCCTGCTGTGCTGAGGTGAAGTTTCAGAGGGGAGAACAAGACATCACCTTCACCAGCTCAATACATGACAGACAGAGAGCTAGTCTCTACAGGCCTCTGGAGGAGACTAAGATCAGAGAAGATCCTCAAAGATTCAATTTATAGTTAACAGGCAGAGAAAGACAGACCGATATTAAACGGGAAGCATGATTTAGGAGCTGAGTCACTGGTTACATGCAGAAAGCAGGGATAATAGTGTTGTTGCTTACTTGTTTGGAAAATGTTTAGCCTAAACCTTTGACATTTTATCTTGGACACGTCAGCAGTCATGACCTGTCAGTTAAATTTATGAAACCAAGCTGAATACAATCAAACTAGAAAACATTTATTTTATTTTATTTTATTTTATTTTATTTTATTTTATTTTATTTTATTTTATTATTTTATTTTATTTTATTTTATTTTATTTTATTTTATTTTATTTTATTATTTTATTTTATTATTTTATTTTATTTTATTTTATTTTATTTTATTTTTGTATAGTCAGTATTTGATATTTATTTTAAAATTCTAATTTCTCCTATTTTTATATTTAGATTATGTTTTCCATTATATAACACCCAAATCATAAAATTAATAAAATATTTTAAAATATTAAAATTAACTTTCATACTGACCATTATGACACTGAGATGCTTAAATTCACTTGATTTTAGTTTTTAGTGTTTTATTTAGAATTTATTTATGAATACTAGTATAGAATAGAAATAATACAAATTGATTTTAATATCAGCCAACATCAAAACAATTTTTGGCCTTTCTGTATGAGCAAGAATTTTAATATCAGTGGATCTTTAGTGATAAATATTACTGTAAATGGAAATGCTGTATCCTTAACGTTTCTCAAATATTGGGGGCGTGAACCATTACTATGTGGCCCTGCCCACATGCTATGATGTCACACATCAGCATTTATAGTTTTATTTATTTATTTATTTTTGCCTTTTCTGTGCTGAAATATAAATGAAACTGTATGAAAGTCACATGGTTTTCAAAAGATATGAGGGTGAGTAAATGAATTTTTAGGTCTATCCTTTTAAGATTTTTCAGATTTTACATTTATTGCACATTAGTATTTAATTTGCCTCAGTTAATAAATTGCATGTGATTGAAAACTTCAAATATAAAATATTTTATAGAGCTGAATATGAAATGGTTACATAAGATCAGAGACCCTTAGCCGTGGCCTCTCTGTTGGAAAATGCCCATTCCTGTTCTAATTGGTACTCATCCAGCACAGTGTCCTTTCGTCCGGCTGTTTTAATTAATCCTGTGTGTACTGTACATTCAACAGGCCAGATGAGTAAAGATACTATTCCTTCAGGAGAGGTTAAGGACGTGCTTTGCATATTCTTCATCCTAATTTAACACCCTCACAGTCACAATACAACAGCAGCTCAAGGGAAAAGGAGAGAAAATGGAGGAGTTACACAATAAGGAAGGAGTTCACAAGAGAAAAGGGAGATTGAAACTTTCCTTGTCCCCAACTTCCTTCCTCGCACGGACACTTAACATTTACACAGGGAAATGATGTCAGACACGTTGAAGGTTATCACAAGTTATGACTAGCGAAATAACCAGAATCTAGTGGGACACACAATATACAATAAACCACCCAATAACGCTGTTCTGCCCTTTAGAAGGACACTTGAGGATGTAGGTCTATATTTTGTTTTGTTTTCATCTATGCCTTTTTTGGGTCTTCTCATTATGCTACATGCATTACGATTTTCATATTATTTAATTTATTTTATCACCTTCTGGTTTCTCTTCCCCTGTAAACTTTGTTTAAAAGATGATTCATTTGTCCAAACCCAAGCCTATCTAGTCTACTTTTTTAGGTATTCCTGATACTTTTCCACAAAATTATGCCAAGATATCTAATCTTGACCACTCTGCAGGGCAAAATCGCTTATACAATTTGTTGATAAGTCAATACCAGAATGCATCGTGTTGAGGTCTGTTTATTCAAACATTCATAATTATTCATTTAACTATGACAGAGCTAACAAAGGAAAATGTTTGATTATATTTTATTAGACATATTTTATATTCCTATTTCGTATTTTACATACGGAAAATAATAGGAAGCTTCATCCAATTAAAAATTACATTTCACCCAACTTTGCCGTTAGAAATGCTATTTTGCTATTAGAAACAATTGTGAAATTAGTCAAATGTTGCACATCACATAATGAGTGATTCTGGTATACATGTAGAATTCTTAATTTCAGTCTGTTATGTGCAGGGTTGTTAGCATTAAGTAAAATTAAAAATCATTACTTGAAAAAAAAAAAATAATAATAATAATTTATTTAACTTATTACTTATTTTATTTCCTTGCCAAGGCAACATTTCTCTGTACAGTTTAGGTATAAAGTACTAAAATAACCAAAACTAAATAAACTAAAAACTTAAATGTAATACTATATAAAAAATATAAGATATATTTAAAAAAAAAATTAAAATGACAAAAAGCACAACATAATTGTGCTTTTAACAAATTACTAAAACTTGAACTAAAATGAAAATAAAAGCAGAAAATATATAAAAAAAACTCTAATTCAAAATATTAACAAAAACTATATTAGTATACCAAAATAACACTGATTATGAGTTTCCACTTTAGTTGCCTAATTAGACAGTTCACAACAAGTTTTGAAGTCAGCCACATACTGAAAGTTTTCATGAAAATAAAGCCACTCAACTCATACTACGTTCTCTGTTTCAACACACTGAGCACATGCAAGGTCTGAATGGGGGGATTTAGGACATGTGTGCCCCTCCAACTCTCATCTTTCATATCCCAAAGATTTGATTTTTCCCTTTAAAGCCACAGATTAAGAATGAAATGAAAGCTGCTATTCTTCATGTGGTCGTGATATGTTTCTGGAGATATGCCCTCTTGCAGAGTCACTCTCTTAGACCATGATTTTGAAGTGTGTGAGATTGTTTACAGCAACATATGCACATGCAAACATTTCATAAATGCCTATCAGAAAACTATATTGGCGTTTGGAAAACAACATCCAGGCGTGATGTTTTCAAGAGGTCTTCCTTGTAGGGTTGCAAGGCCAGAACAAAAGCCTGTTCTGTTTTGCTCAGAGTCCATTAGAGTTTAAAGAGCCTGAAATAGAAGTGGCTAAATTGCTCTTTGCCTTTGTATCCAGGATGTTTATTAGGAGGTGGATGTGAATAAAGTCTCTGTGGATAGCCGTGATTGGAGGGGTGGAGTTAGGACAGAGGAGGCAAGTAAACTGATGCAGGAAGTTTGGATTTGTGCTTTTAGCACAGCCTTATGGAAAGGTGAGCTTTATGATAAAGCCAGAAAAAAGTCGTGACACGTACCTGAATGAAACGGGTCGTGCTGTGCTATTAGTTTTCCAGTGACAAAAGTACATGCAAAAAACTGTTATTTTAAAAAAAGGTTTTTTTTACTATATATATATGTGTGTGTGTGTGTGTGTGTGTGTGTGTGTGTGTGTGTGTGTGTATATAGTTATAAACATTTATTTATTATTATTTTTTTAATTATTTATTTATTTATCATTTATTGAAATCATGTTAAATTTGTGAAGTATATTTAATTTGCATTGGGATTACATGAATAATTTTCATTGGTCATAATCAAATGCATGGAAATACTGATCCAGACAGTTGGAAAAGGATTCAAATTGTATTATTATTATTATTATTATGCCTATGAAATTTATTTAGTACACTACTATATTAAAATATAGACATTTATTTATGTCTTGTATGCCAGGTAAAAAGCTCAATAGCCAATATTTAGTGAAAACTGTATGATAAATTATATATAAATTGTATTGTAATTTGTTTGTCAGTTTGGCAAATTCGATTGACCAACTTGAACATGAGCAAAATCTCATGAACTTTTTTTTTCATCACACGAAATTCTCGATCGCACAGACTCCTATTAAAATTATTTTGCCCACAAAATTTTGCAGAGCAGCAGGAGATGCGACTGCACCTTTAAAGTAGCATGACGATGTTAGCATGACTAAATTAAGTTTATTCATATTATTTTAAATATAGAAATTTGTTTAATTGTTCATCTCGTGCTGTGTCGTGCATGTTACTTCCATGTTAGCCTTTCCTCAAGGGTGCTTGTATTGTGTGCCACAGCTGTCTAACACCGTAGTCAGCACTGGTGCCGTTCTGTTTATTTACTGCTTTAGCAATGCTTAAGGTTATCTGTGTACATAGTGTGTCTATTAATTCTGTAAAGAGGTGATATGATTCTGTGGCTATGAATGCTAAATTATGTTTCAGACTAATTGGGTGTTTGTTTTACAGCTCAGCTTTGTGCCTCCCTAATTGGTTGATTCTTTAATTATTTCTAGCCTAATGTTTTCAGGAGAATTCACTGTGCGCACGTGCGTGTGTTCGAGTCAGTAGTGACCAACTGAGGAGTCTCTAGATAAGAGCTCGTCAAGCCTGTTCATTTAGAGTCATTATAACGTATGTCCCTGTAATTCTTCGATGAATTGAGGATGATGGAAATTAAAAAAGCAACCATTGCATTGTGTTTACAGAGGCTGTTTGCCCATGTTTGGCAGTCGATAAGGTTATATTACACAGAGCAGGACTCTGCATATAAAAAGCTGAATTAAAAGAGGAACAAGAGCTGGTGTGATTCAGCTAGTTTAAAGCACAAACAGTACTGGCCTTTTTGGACCCCAGTTTTACACACTTCATCTGCAGTCATCTGTTTGCAGCTGAGCTAGTTATGCATTATGGTTAATGGTACATCTTTTATCAATTGTTTAAGACATTTTGTTTAGTTAGTGAATTAAAAATGAAACCAAACAATAGTTATGTTCCAAAATCTAGCTTACTTAGCAAAACCTGCTTAGCTAGACAATGTTTTTGAGCTTTATCCTGAGGTGAAGCCAGCTTGAAACAATATGTAGCGTAATTATGTTGGCGTATAAGATAACACATACTTTGTGGATAATAAGACAATCCCAGAACTCGCTGTGACAAGAAAGTTTTAGAAAGGTTTGGCCTTTCTAAAGGCTAAAACCTATGGAGTCTATGGAAATATCAAATACTTTTTATTTGGAACTGAAACATTTTAATTGATACAAATATATAATCTTAAACTGATTGTTCACAAAATATTTGTGTGCTATATTTTTGTATTTCTAGAGTATCAAGTCATTAGCCTAGCGTTGGTAACATCAGATACAATCATTATGTCTAACAGTCATTATGTCTAAATTGATTTTCAACAATAATGCATGAACTGTTCAAGACAAGTAAAAAAAAAAAAAATCCTATGGCATTTTATTTAAAATACATTTATTGCATACTTCAAATCCATTATTTATTAACGTATCACTTAAGACTGATTAATATAAAATTATAATGAAACTTTATTTGGAGTTATCTTTATTGTACAATGCACATTTCTTAATATTATTCCTAAAATGTATTTGAAATACATTTATTTTTTGCTAAGTATACTACAAATACATTTACATATTTATGTATTAATAATAATAAAAAACCTGCAATTGTACTTTTGGTATACTAAACTGGTATACTTTAAGTCTGCTAAACTGGAACAACTCATTTTGTGCTTAATGCATTTTAATTGTGCGGAAGTAGTGCTGAATTCCAACTAAAGATATACTGCAGTATATGTGATTTTTATGCTTAAAAATATATTCACTAGGGAAACCTACCATGACTTGTTAAGCGATTGTATGTGGTGCTGTAGAATCCATAAATGAGTGTTTTTAACTTATTTTTGTTTTAATATTTTTTTTATTTGAGAAGAGAGGCAGCCAATCAGAGATGTTGCTGTTATTATTCAAACAAAGCACCAAGAAAAAAGAAGAAGCCAACAGCACTTAAAAGTGACCGCCCATTCACATGAAGCATTGCAGCATATCCCTGAACTATCAAATATTTGTAAATATTTTAATATTTTGCACAAAATATAATTTATAATCAGTGACTATAAGTAAATAGTTTAATATCATTTCAGCTGCAATCTGCAATGCTTTATGGGACATAATTAACCATTCTCTCCCTAAAATAATTTAAATGTCCGGTCTGATTTTTCAAGTATTCTTTGCTTAAAATCAATTTGTAATTTTATATTCAGAGTTGTTTGGTTTGGTTCCTGGCCTAACACTCTTTTTAGCAGAATATTTTGACATTTCTATGGGGGGAAATTAATTGGGAAGAATCCTTCTGTATCCAACGCTGTTGAAAAAAAATGGGTGGCCACCATGGAGCTCTATTGAAATCATCTGAATCTCTTGTGCGCTTCATGTGAGAAGTCATTTGTGCCATGTACATGAGTGACAGTTTACAGAGTTGCAATGAAAAGTGCTTCAAATCATTCGCTTATAAAGTTCCATTACAGTTGGGATGCTGCTGTAGAAAATAGCTGTTTTTGTAGACCGTAAACAGTGAGGTGACTTTTGGAACAGCGTCGCTCAAGAGCTTTGATAAAAATCCATTTAGAATGTCTTTTTGACACAAGTGACACTAATAAGAGGTTGGTTGCCCTGTGGGGTGTGTTTAGCAGACATGGCTGATGATTCATCAAGCACAGGGCCTTCTTTTCAGTTTCGCTATTGAAATATTGATTGATAAGTCTCCGTATGATGTCTCATCTCCCTTCAGTGTTTCTAAATCAGCCATTTCTCATTTCCACCCAGATTCTCTGTGCCTATATTGGTAGTAGATGACAGGCCAGTAGTCTCAGATGGAGACAGAAGAAATGTTCACGCTGGGAAGGTTATATTGGTCACTGGAGTAGATACTGAGCGTTTTCTGAATACCGTGCGGCCCACGCACGCTTTCAGATATTGCTTTGTGTAAACTTTGGTTTGTTTGTTCCCGTCTGAAACAATCGAGACCATATTCTTGCTATTTTTCACTTTTGTGACTCAATGAATCTCGTTGATCAGGCACCTCCACCTGAGAACGGGCTTGTGATAACAAGAACTAAACGGGGAACTATGATGTGGTACAACAGCTCCTACAGGTTTAATTATACCAGAGAGCAACTGCGCTCCACCCAGCTCATTTAAAACGGGCAATTTAGCTGTTACCAGAAATAGAAAGAAACATGGGGTTGAGATGAATCCGAGTCAGGAAGGTGGGATGAAAGATTACAAGTTGATAGCATGTTGGAGCTCTTGTTAATCCTTTAAAATTCCATCTAACAGAATGATGGATTAAAAAATAGAGAAAATATACACTTATAGACAAATACACTTTCCCACACAGGTTTCCAGCTACTTTCCATGCAAACCCTCCCCTTCCACATCTCATGGTGACGGCGGAGACCAGCACCAAATCAAATCAGAGAAAGATAAACAAAACCTCATTAGTTCCTCCAGCTAGGCGGAGGTGAGGTCTACAGTGTTCCCCTCAGCTGAGCCTGCCCTGCTTTAACCCCACTGTAACTTTCCCGCTTCTGCTTTCGTTCTGCTCTCTTGTGTGGTGAACCGCACATTTGTTTTTAATTGGGAAGGGAATTGACTTTGCATTTGAATCAATGCTCTCACTTGCTAGTATAAGTACATGTGCATTGGAACAAGACAACTCATTTGGATTATTCAAAGTTAATAATTGGCTGACTTTCCTGCGAATTAAGGAAGCAAGGACATAACCGAGTCTTTGTGTGTTTCTAGCTGATTATCATACAGTATGTGTGTTTCTAAGCACAATTCTCTGCGGAAAATGTCTTTTTGTCATGAATTTCTGAACAGAATATTAGCTAATCTTCTTTTGGTACCGTGAGAGATGTCACAACTATTTGTATATGCTTTTATACTAGATATTGCCTAATACACAAATGGTCTATAACCATTAAAATATATTTAAAGTACTTTCACAGATTTTTTTTTTTTCTTTTAATAAAAATTATTTCACAGACCAATAATGCAGTAAATGCTTCCTAAAACAATGTAGAATTGAGTCTTAATAATCCATGGGCACAAGTGCATCCTGTTTATGAAAGACTAATTATTTTAATGGAGAGCATATAATTATAATTCACCTAAAAATGAATAGTCTGCCATTATTTGCTCATCTTCATATGACACCAAAACAATTTCTGTTTTCAGTTCTGTTGTAGTAATTGAATGCAATGCATTATTTAAGATTAAAAAAAAGATTACCAGTGAATAATGACTTAAATTTGGACTGTTTCCCACACAAACGTATCATATGGCTACTTTTTTAATGTTTATTTTTATTAAATTAATATTTATTGGATAATTATTTAATAAATCCTATAATTTCTATATTAATATTTAATTTGATCATTTTATCATATTGCTTCTTTTGGCCCTTAACAGTCCATGATTTCTTTGAATGATGTTGTGTGGCATCTATACTGAAAATAAATAAATAAATAAATAATAGCATGCAGGTTTGGAACAATATGAGGGTGAGTAAATAATGGCATTTTTTAAATTCTTGTCATGAACGCAAACAAGGTTTCAGTGAATAACAACTTAAACTTGGGCTGTTTCCCAAACAAAGTTATCATATGTCTTCAGAACGTTTTTTTTATATATATTTATTATACTGATATTTTATTAAAGTATTTATTTAATAATTTGTCTTTTTATATTAATATTTATTTTTTGAATTCATTTTATCATTATATTTTAATTTTATTATATTATATTAATTCAATAATATTTTATCCTTTTAATTCAATTTTATAATTTTATGTTATTTATTTTGGCCCTTAACAGTCCCTAATCACTATGAACTATGTTGTTGTATGGCATCGCTACAGAAAAAATAATAGCATGTAGGTTTGGAACAAAATGAGGGTGAGTAAATAATAACAGAAATTTCATTTTTGGCCGAACTCTTTCTTTCAACATGGTCTTTTGTGATGATGGTGTGTAGGGGACCACAAAATGCAGTGCAGCTTCAGTTTTTGGCAGCATCAACATTTTGCTCTGTTGAGGGCACTTTGCTCTCTAATCTCTTTCTCCCTGGGAAAGGGAACATGAATGAGAGAGTGGGCATGTTTATAAAGGTGCTCTGGTACACTGTGTGCTTGGACAATCTTCTTTTTTTTGTGAGTGTGTATGAGTGAGTCACACATTCTCTCATGAAGTTTAAGGTTTCATGTATATGGGCTGAAAATCATCTCTGACAGAACATCCTGAACGCATTGTAACATTTTGTACATCAAAACACGATGATGACAACAACAATAACAATGCTTGTTTTCTCTCTTTACAGACAGCGTTGAAGACTACATTCAGACCACCTCATCACACGTGGAATCAGCCAATCAGGAGCTTGCAAAAGCCAGTCATTATCAGGTATGTTATTGACTTATTGGAAAGCTATTGCTTTGATAGCTGCATTAAGGTACACAAAAAGCAGTTTGGTATGTAAACAGAGTCTCTCTGAAACAGTCTTTGAACACAATTATTGTAGCAGGTTTGTTTATTAGTTTCAGTTGACATCACACAGTGAGATTTTCAACATGCTGTCATTCATTAGCTGCTCACTTCAGTAATCACCCTTCACCAATTACCTGACGGGTAGACCATAAGCCCATTTGAAAATTAAAATGTGTCATTGATTGTTCTCAAGCTCTGTTTGAGTATTAAGTATTGTGTGTGTGTAGAAACAAAATGGCTGTATTACAACTTTGTTTGCTCTGATGCCATGCATGTCATAATTGGCACAGTTAGTGGACTTTTTGTAATCAAAAATGACTTTCATTCAAAATATTTCTGTCATGACAACTCTTGGAGTGTTTAGCATGGTAACAGACATTGCAATGTTAATGTGTTTGGTCTTGGTGGAATAGATCTGCTATGCTGCTGCTGCTGTGGCAGAGCAAGTACAGAGACTTGCTACTGCAAATACATCCACAGATATGCTGCTGTGAGCATGTAGGATATACTGCTGCTGCACATAGGGCATATATGAAATAGTCCCTGTGTATAACTTACATGAAATTACCCTGTAGCAGATCTATACAGGTGGAGCTGGGGAAGGTGGAGGATTTCTGAAATGCGCTGCAACTGCTGCAGCAAGCACTAGCCACGTATTTGAATGTTGAGCAGCAAGCTCATTGGCTGCTGATGTGAAAAGAAAGCTTCCCCATATGAATGATGATGTAATTAGATCAGATTGAGTTCGAACTTGTCGGCTTGCACCATCTAGAGTTTCATGACAGAACTTGGTATTTATTTCAAACCTATGTTGCTAGTGCCAATTTCAGCTTTAACATGATGGATCCAAACTCTGATACATATGATAAATTAGTTATTAAATGTGCAGTAATACACTTTGCCTTTTGTGTTGCCGCATTTTATTGCTCATTGAACAAGTTTAGACAATTGTTATCTTAATTTGTGTCACCTAAGAGATGGAAAGGTAGTGATAGAGGTAAAAAAGGACATAATTAAAATAGTCCATGTGACATCAGTGGTTCAACCGTAATGTTATGAAGCTGCAAGAATACTTTTTGTGTGCAAAGAAAACAAAAATAACAACTTTATTCAACAATTTCTTCTCTTCCATGTCAGTCTTCGACGCTCGTTCATGAGAGTACCACAATGCATCAGTGTGGTGCTGCTGACACAGGAGCCGGCGTTCTATTTTCTTTTCTATTTTCTATTTTCTTTGCGCACAAATAGTATTCTCGTAGCTTCATAACATTATGGATGAACCACTGATGTCACATGGACTGTTTTAATGATGTCCTTACTACCTTTCTGGGCCTTAAACGTGTTAGTTGCGTTGCTGTCTATGCATCATATCAAAAATATTTTACCATACTTATGCTTTGACTTTTTTTTTATTTATTCCTGTCTGATTAGAGCAGTTGGTGTTTAAATGTGGCCTTTCACATAGTTCCTGTCTGAGATTCACAATTCTACCCGTTCACCGATTCCTATCCATGTGAGTTTGTGTGTGGCAAAGCAATGTCCCAAACGGGTGCTTTAGCATTCCTCTCTTGGCCGTAGTTTTCTCGCCTCTTCCTTCCTCCACTTACAAGAGTGCAAGGGAGTAAATGAGTGAGTAGCAACAGCTTTTGGATTAATTGTCATTTCATTATCTCAAGGAGAGCTCAGCCGTGACCAAACTCACGCAGAGCAATTTAGCACTTCGCCAGTCCTGCTGCCGCCCACCCTGAGGGGAGGAGGGAAGCACCTGGCTTAGGGCGCTACCCTGTTTCTTTTCGAACATCTCCCATAAACCCACACTGTTGAACATTACACACACAAGTCAATTAAAAATAGCAAGTCATTTTCTTTCCATGGACCAAAATGTCAGTTAGCCGAACGCAGGAAATAGATGGAATCTATAATCAATCAAGCTAAAAGCAGTTCCTCTCCACCCATGGAAGGTCTGTAAGTGACAAGAATGATGTTGTATCAGCCCCATCAGAGTTCAATGGAGCATGATGGAACATGATTGTTCATTACCATGCTGCTGCTCCAAACTCTAAACTCAAATGAACAGACACTGAAGAGAGTTCACACCATAACACACAGACTCCAGACTTCATTTACCATTACTCATTTTCTCACTCTCTCCATTACAAGCCCTTTTTTTTTTTTTTTTTTTTTTTTTTTTTTTGATGTGGAAATTTGCTTTACTGGAGACTCTTAACTAAGTGAACCTTAGATAAGTTTATTCAATTCAGAGCAAAGGTCGGTGTTTTACAATTATGTCCCTTTTCCTGTAAGTAGAAATACTGCATTCATAATTGGACAAAGTTTATAATTGACTAACGTACATTTAAACACAATATTTTTTGTGCGAATTCTGAGACACAGGAGAGCCTTTGTGTGTCTCTGAGGTAGACATAGCAGTGGTGTTTCATTCCTGAATTAATCCTTTTTTTTCGTATTCTTGTACAAATCATTTGAACAAAAGCTTCAATGACGCAAATACAGTCGATTGTTTTGTTACTGATAGAATGAGCAATTTTGAATGACTCAGAATTAATCAATGACTGACTCATAAAGACTGCATATACTATATGTCACTATACTCATATAAATAAACAGTATCATTAAAAGTTTCATTCATTAATTTATTATTATATTTTTATTGATTTATTTTTTTTTAATAGAAGACTCTTATTCTCACCAAAGCTGCATTTATTTAATCCAAGAACTGCGATATTTTAAAATATTATTAACATTTAAAATAACGAATTTCTATTTTAATATATTTTAAAATGTAATTTACTCCTGCGATGACAAAGCTAAATTCTCAGCAGCCATTACTCCAAAGTCCAGTCTTCAGTGTTGCATGATCCTTCAGAAATCATTTTAATATGCTGATTTGGTGCTAAAAAAAACATTAATTATTATCAATTTTAAAAACAGTTGCGCTGCCTAATATTTTTTGGAAACCATGATACATGTTTTTCAGGATTCTTTGATTAATTTGAAATATATATATTTTTTGTAACAGTGTGAAAGTCTTTACAGTCACTTTTGATAGTATAAAAGGATGTGTGTATAAAAATAAAGTGCTTTTTAAAGTGTGAGAAAACATATGATTAGTAAATAGTGTGCTATAGCGTGCATGATTAAAAAAAAAAGAAAAAGAAAAAAAAAACTCCTAGACCATAATACAGGCAAACATATGTGTACTAGAAGGGACATAGTAATCTAGTAAAAACCAATAGCTTAACCACTGTTGTGCAACAAATGTATTCGCATTTTTCACAGATTATTGCTTACACATTTCTCATATCTGGTGTGTGGAAAATGTCTTTGTGTGAGTGTGTGCGCATGTGGACTGTGTTAGGCTGTATTTATGTCAGTTGGATGATCTTGTGGCCTGTAGAGTGTGACAGTGAGCGGGGTGTTGGATTATTTTTTGCTATCTGCTTCTACGAAAGCCACATGCTGTCCCGATTGCATTGAATCCATGCAGACCAGACGGCTTATTTGTGTGCCCAGAGCAGATTCACTGCTTCAACATACCCTCCATAACCCTCCCTGCCACACACACACACAAAAACATAAGAGAGCCAAAGCGTGATCTAAGGGGGCCGAATGAAATTTAATTTATTAGTATCACTGCTACTGTTGTGGATACTTAGGGTTGGGGGCTTGATGATACCTTAAATCATGCAGTTTGTTGAGGAGAGGAGTGCTGTTACTTTTCTGAGTGCTCAGACTTTTGATTTTTGCCTAGTAGACGATAAAATGGGCAAAAAATTGATTGACTTATAGTGAATATATAGTCATATTTGGAGACCACTATACACTGTATTGACTTGGCAACAACCAAGATCCTCTGCAGTGAAAGGGTGCCATCAGAATTAGAGTTCAAACAGCTGATAAAAACATCACAATAATCAATAAGTAATCCACATAACTCCAGTCCATTTATTAACATATTACAAAGTGAAAAGCTGCGTGTTTGAAAAATCGAATCCATCATTAATGCATTTGAACTCTAAACTGTCGCTTCTGGACAAAATATGAGTCCAAAATTCATAGTAACTCTTCCCCCATTGAAAAAGTCCATCCCGCGTTGTAATTTCACATCAAAATCCACCGACATACGTATTTGTCTAGAACTGTTCTGGACTGTTTTCACTTGTAAACAGTGCTCTATTTGTGCATATTTCTCCCCTGATTCAGACGAGATGGCTTTTTCACTTGAGAAAGCAATATTATAGACAGAGGACCGAAGTTAAAAAGATCTTAATTTTTGATTTTTTTTAAGTACAAACACGCATCTTTTGTGGATTATTGTAATGTTAATGCATTTGAACTCTAAACTGTCGCTTCTGGACAAAATATGAGTCCAAAATTCATAGTAACTCTTCCCCCATTGAAAAAGTCCATCCCGCGTTGTAATTTCACATCAAAATCCACCGACATACGTATTTGTCTAGAACTGTTCTGGACTGTTTTCACTTGTAAACAGTGCTCTATTTGTGCATATTTCTCCCCTGATTCAGACGAGATGGCTTTTTCACTTGAGAAAGCAATATTATAGACAGAGGACCGAAGTTAAAAAGATCTAAATTTTTGATTTTTTTTTAAGTACAAACACGCATCTTTTGTGGATTATTGTAATGTTTTTATCAGCTGTTTGGACTCTCATTCTGACGGCAACCATTCATTGCATGACTTATAGTGAATATATAGTCATATTTGGAGACCACTATACACTGTATTGACTTGGCAACAACCAAGATCCTCTGCAGTGAAAGGGTGCCATCAGAATTAGAGTTCAAACAGCTGATAAAAACATCACAATAATCAATAAGTAATCCACATAACTCCAGTCCATTTATTAACATATTACAAAGTGAAAAGCTGCGTGTTTGAAAAATCGAATCCATCATTAATGCATTTGAACTCTAAACTGTCGCTTCTGGACAAAATATGAGTCCAAAATTCATAGTAACTCTTCCCCCATTGAAAAAGTCCATCCCGCGTTGTAATTTCACATCAAAATCCACCGACATACGTATTTGTCTAGAACTGTTCTGGACTGTTTTCACTTGTAAACAGTGCTTTATTTGTGCATATTTCTCCCCTGATTCAGACGAGATGGCTTTTTCACTTGAGAAAGCAATATTATAGACAGAGGACCGAAGTTAAAAAGATCTTAATTTTTGATTTTTTTTAAGTACAAACACGCATCTTTTGTGGATTATTGTAATGTTTTAATCAGCTGTTTGGACTCTCATTCTGACGGCAACCATTCATTGCGGAGGATCCACTTGTGATGTAATGCTAAATTTCTCCAAATCAGTTTCGATGAGGAAACAAACTCATCTACAGAACTACAAATTTTCATTTTTGGGTGAACTATTGCTTTAAAAGCTACTTGGAACACCTTAAAAATCACATAGCAATGCCCTGACAACATTTTTTAATGATGAAGCATCACTCGCATTTTCTCCGGAATGTTTAAAATGTATTTACATTCAGTATTTGAATTAGCGGTGCATTTTCTACTCTCTTGTTGTTTAAAAATTGGTGCAAGAATCAAAAAAGGCCTGTTCTGTAGTTTACTCATTCTTTGCAAGTGTAATTCTCCTCTTGTTGAAAGTTTGTCAGGATTGTTTAATGAATGCAGAAAGCAGCTGATCAGTGCTGTGTCATGCTGTGATCAGGCACAGCAATGCAAATCAATCATGCAGTGTAATTTAGGTAATGGTGATGAATGGAGTTTAGCTGGTGGTGATGACTGCCACATAGGCCTGTCTGTAATATTGGAGCTGAAGTGGAATGAATATGTATGTGAATGAGGGGATGTTGTGGAGAGTTTAGCACAGGAGCATTATTCTCCATGAGTTGGAATGTGGCAACCGGCCAACTTGCCAAAGTCGCTGCTGCTAATGCTACTCTACTGTACAGTACTACGATACAGTGATTAAATCATGGAGATACTGTGGTACTTTTAAGGATGTTAACTGATACTGATAGCTGATAAATATTATATAATATAAAATATATTATATAATTTGTGATGGTCACAGCAGGCTCTCTGTCTGGTATCCCCTGACAATTATATAATATAAAATAATATATTAAAATATAATATGAATGTATTATAACATAATATGACACATTTAATTGTATGTATATATAATTAGATATATGCAGATATTAACCAATACTGATATAATATAATATAATATAATATAATCATTTTTCATTCTTTAGATTAATTATTCCTTTAAATAATTAGTTAGTTAGGGTGCAAATTCATGTTGACTTTGAAGTTTAAAGTTTTTTTACTACTTACTGGTCTGTTTATTATATAATTATTCTTAATGACTTATTAATGAAAGTTGATACAAAATGCTGCCTTTTTAAAATGATCAACAACAAACTTTTCATTAACTGTCCCTGAACAATTATTTTAAAGCAGCTGCTTCAATCTCTGCTTTACAAAAAGTGTAATTCAAACATTTGGCAGTTTAGACACATCGAAATAAAATAATTTGCTCATCCTCTCAGGTTTATGTAGGGTGGCAGGATCAAGGTGCAACTTTAAAACCTTCCTTGTTCATCTTTAACGCTTTCTTCCATGGAGCTTTCACACACTTGTGTACATCAGCCTGAGGCAGAGAAGGACTCGTGTTTGCCAAAGGCTAAACTGCAAAGTGGGGACCTCAAGTTCCTGTTTATTTGCTGTGTCTTTTAAACATCATAATCAGGAATACTTGGATTATGAATTTTTATGTAAATTGTGCATAAGCCGATTACAAGCCAGGCAGTGGCAGCGCAAACATTATTTATTTTATGGACCTTCAATTTTCTGAGCAGATGAGATAAAGGCAGAATAATATTATGTGGGTAATCATCATGCTGCGTTATTATGAAATTATAAAGACGTTTCTCATGTCACACAAGGTAAATGACTCTCTCCCCCTCTCTCTCTCTTAAAACAAATGTCATTCTGTTTCTCGTGAAAATTTGATGTCCACCTATGTGACTCAAATGCATTAAAGTGAAATTTGCTGCATTGTTCAGGGTTTGTTACAGGAGTTAATTTAGTTGAGTTTCTGGTGCAGAGGTTAGCAGATATGTTCCACCCTTTTTCATGGCTGGAAATCCATTTGTGGTCACATGACAAGTTTGTCCAGCAGAAATATTATGTTGCATATGCCCTCATGTAATAGTCTATTACAAGTGGAAAAATTTACAGTTTTCCATATGTTAAATCTAATGTGGAATCATAATAATTCAGGAAAAAGACCAATACTTAAATCACCTTTTGAGGTAGTTCTCCCATCCAGCCACTAGGTGACTTGAATAGTAAAGTAGTTCCAACGCTATCTCACGACCAATTCGTATGTATTTTACGAGGTGGCTAACCTCACTTGTACGATTTTGTACAATATGCGACGGATAGGTTAGGGGCAGGGTTAGGGCTAGGTCAATTCTTACGAATTGGGAAACTCGTCAAATATTTACAATTTAGCAAAAGTCGTATTAATTTATACCCCGTAAAATATGTATGAAATGCCATGAGATTGGGTTGGTAGTTCTGATAAAGCTCATAACAATTAAAGGAATAGTTCACCCAAAAATACTGTTACAATTTAATCACACATGAACGACTTTCTTTTGTCAGCTTAATAAACAAAAAGCACTCATGTCATGTCAAGGCAAAAATGTGACAGACTGTTTCTAATTTAGTAAAGCATATACATTTTTTGAGACTACCTCAATTTTTTTTTTTTTTAAGAAATTAAAACATATTTACCAAGGACGCAATAAATTGGTCACAAGTGACAGTAACGACATTGTTATACAATATTTCTATTTCAAATAAACGCTGTTTTTTTACTTTAAAATTATACTGAAAAGAAAAGTATCATGGTTTCATCAAAAATTGTATCAGCACAACTGCTTTAAATATCGATAACAATAAGAAATGTGTCTTACGCACCAAAGCAGCATGTTAAAATGATTTCTGAAGGATCATGTGAAACTGAAGACTTGGCGAAATGATGCTGAAAATTCAGATTTGCAGACAGACATATAAAATAATTTTAAGATATATTAAAATTAGAAAGTCATTATTTTAAATTGTGATACTATTTCACAATATTACTGTTTTTAATGTGTTTTTGGTGAGCCTTGGTGAGCATGAGACTTTTCAAAAACATGAAAAAATTTAAGATTACCAAACCCAAAATTTTGAGCAGTAGTGTATTGGTGTACAATACAATATGGTATAATTTGCATTTCTCTACAATTCAAATCAAAGTCAAAAACTTTAAGAACTAAATCAAAGCTTCTAATGAAATCATCAATGCATATTCATACAGTACTTTAATCATTTATAGGACTACCCTTTGAAAAACTTTTTCAATATCAAGGTGCTTTAGTTTTAGTGCTTCTACAGCAGCTTGGCTAAATTGGGTACATGGAAAGAGAGAAAATTAATTTCCCTTTTCCTTTTCTCTCCTCTCGCCGGCACTTCACTCCATCAGCTTTCTTTTTATCCTTAAGTCATTTTCCCTTTCTCTTTCTCACTCTGTGAACGTCTGCACTCTCCATCTCCACCTCATTTCCCCACCGCAGCATCAGGAAAAATTCAAGCTCCGAAATGGAGCAACAGTTGTATTGTCACCTAAAGCTTTTTTGTTCCCTTTTTTACCTGATTTATTTTCCTGTTTTCTCTGAATGACAGAGCATGCCTGGGATAACACAGAGTGAAAATCAGCGCAGAGAGACTGTATGCTGAGTGATAGAGCAAACTGGGGGGGAGAGAGAAAGTTTATAAGGCGCGGTTTTGGAGAAATGTAAGAAAGAAGCGAGGGAATCTGTGGTGACCAGCTGCAAGAGAGGAGATAGCAGAGAGAGGCTTTTAATTCCCAATTCCTACAGAGCCTTTGAAAATTACCAATCTTCTTATCACAGACGCAGGGCTGCTTATGCAAATTGTTGTGGAGTGGAACGTTTAAACGGAAAATTACTCGACAGCAGTTTTTTTTTCTGCCTCCTTCTCCCCCCCCCCCCCCCCCCACATG
>NW_015625652.1:705009-712944 GCF_001515625.1 Sinocyclocheilus rhinocerous | reverse complement strand
GCAAATTGTTTTGGAGTGGAACGTTAAAACGGAAAATTACTCGACAGCAGTTTTTTTTTTTTTGCCTCCTTCCCCCCCCCCCCCCCCCCACATGCACACTTCCACATAGAAAGCTTGTTTCCAGTCTCAGATAAGAAGATGAATTGCTCTTCGCGCTTTGAAGCACGTCAGGATTTAAAGACTCCAGCCTAGCTGTGGTCTACGTCTGCTGCTCTTTCTGGCTTTGTCAAAAAAAAAAAAATGATGGTGAGTGGGGAGGGGCATTTCAAAACAACATAGAATCTACGCTTCCAAATGTCGGAGCCGCCCGCCGAGTTGTAAAAATATATATTGAAACGCACTCAGCAAGCAAATTCCATTCACTGTTGTTTATTATTCCCACACTTGTTTGTTGCGTTGGTTCTAAACTGGATCTTAATTTCTCAACACGGCAAAGCAAAAGATCCGCAGGGGGGTTTTGGTCTTAGACGTTGAAAGTCCAAATGACACTTTCGGCAGTTTTCCAAAATTCTTTTGAAAACAGAGCAGGGCTTCCTCCCACCGCGGAGCCTTATCAGAGGCGAAGAGCGTCAGAGAGCCAGATGGGTTTTGCGGACACCGTTCAGCCAGAACTCGAGCGCGTCGGAGAATGCGGCTCTCTCATGCTTGGCCAACAGCTCTTGACTCTAGGCCACAATTCAATTCTGTCTTTGAGAAATCATTTTCAAAGCATTTCTCTGTATTGAGGAGAGAGCCTATAGAGGTCAATTGATGGCAGCACCTTCATTTCGTATTGTGGTATTGCGTCGGTGGCGGGAACCTGTTTGGAAAATTATGGTGTAATTTTGTTCTTTTATTCCATGCAGGTCCTTTTGTACCTAGAAGGGCCGTTCGTACTGTATAATGACTGTTGATTTATTGATTTTAACAGTGGCGGGCAACCAAGAAAGAATTTATTCTATAGATTTTTTTTTGTGTGTACAAATCTATTTGACTCTCGAGTCTCGCTTTTGTCATTAGTCTATTAAGATTATGCTGCTGGATGCTGTCTGAATGCATTTTCAGTCACTATCGCCCCCTACTCATCAGACACTACTAGCCTAACTTAACTAGTATTTTTGGTATCTTGATAGTAGCTCATTGTTTTTGTTATTTTTGCATAAATCAGTCACCCACATGTTGTTTTAAATCTGTATGTCTTTCTTTCTTCAGTGGAACACAACATAACAGAACATTGATGCTGCTCCAATGAAAGTGAATGGTGACCAGGGGTTGTCAAGGTCCAAAAATCTTCTGAAGTCATATGATAGATTATGATAATTGTCTCCACTGCAGATCACAACACACCAAATTTGAATATATGCATATTCAAATATAGAAATAAGATTTGAGAGCTACAATGAAAAAGAATATTTTCAGACAATCTATGCACGGCTTTAGAAAATCTAGGGCATGTTGTTGTATGGAATACCTTTATAGATTTATTTATTTATTTATCGAGTATGAAAGCCCCTGGTCACCATTCACATCGGAAATGAGCAGCATGAACATTCTGCCAGGGGGAAGTTTCATGAAACTGACATAACTTTCATTTTGGGTAAACTATCATTATACCTAATCATACAGTAATATCTCCCCTTTTCTTCTTTATTCTGTCTTCCAGAGCCAGCTGAGGAGGAGGAAATGTTATCTGCTAATCGCTGGAGTGCTGCTTCTTACTTTGCTTATCATCATTATTGCAGTCTCAGCCAGAAAATGAGAGCAAGACCACAGGTGAGCTACATCTGGTGTGCCCAGCCTGTAATAAAAATAACAACATCAAAAAGAAAGTGAGAAAAAATACTGTAGGGACAACACAAATCAACAGTAATTATAACATTATTTTTAAGCAAATGTATAAAATATATGTGTGAAAATTATATTATTATTTATTCCTATCTTAATAATAATTATAGTTATTAAAATAATTATTATTAAACATTTTTGCCAGGTTTTTGAAGAGAAAGTTCTTTATTTGAAACTTATATATATTTGAAACTTGATATATATAAAAAAAATCTTTCACTTTTGTCTAAATTAATGTGTCATTTTATTTAAATATAGAGTACTTGTCAAATTTTTGGAAACATTATGATTTTTTTTTTTTTTTTTATGTTTTAATGAAGTCTTTTATTCTCACCAAATCTACATTTATTTGATCCATTTATTCTGAAGGATCATGATGACGACTGGAGTAATAATGCTGACAATGCAGCTTTGTATCACAGGAATAAATTACATTTAAAAATACATTACAGTAGACAATAGTTATTTTAAATTGTAATACTATTACTGTTTTTACTGTATATTTGAGCACACAAATTCAGCCTTGGTGAGCATAAGAGACATATTTCAATTCATATTTCAAAAACATAAAAAATAACTAATTATTACAAACTTTTGACCGGTAGTGTAGATATATAAAACATGTAAATACATAATTTAATACAATATAGATTTTTTAAAAACATTTGCTTCACTTTTATTGATTGATTGGATTGAATTTCGACTAAAGCAGGTCACCAATTGCCCTTTGTTTTAAACTTTCAGAAAAAAAAGGTGTCAAAACGATCTTGCTTACCTAATTGGTTCTTGACATTTGTGTAACCCGAACGGGCGTATCAGGATGCTATTTTTCACCACGAAACGCCAATGCAGTGAAAGCTCTTCAGACTAATATTTCACCCATGGGCAGCCTCTCTGAGGGGAGTGGGATTTTATCAGTTAGATGGATTACCTCCTCATTCATCTCTGAAAGGCCAACTGACAATTACACTCTTATGTTATTCATTTATCCTCACAATCTACTTTTATTCGTTCATTGACTCATTCATTAGTTCATTGGTTTTTCTCATTCATCTATCTGTGAGGAGGAAGAGTGTTGGAAACTTGGTGAGGACTGACTCCATTTCCATGAGATGTTTATCTATGTGTTCGATCTCTCGCGGCCTCCCTCGGGGAGACGAGGCTGAGTGACAGCCTGGACTCCCTCTCGTATCGATCCGTACCCTCTCCGCTCTCCCGCTTTTCCTCTGGCAACACGCACACACCTTTTAAGCGGCATGTGTGAAACTGAAAGCAGATATCATCTTTAATTAAGTAGCTCTTAACTCGCATTTGTGAAATAGAGTGAAACAGGGAGCATAAGTTGTTTGAACTTTGGTGCTAAGATCTCATCTTTTACCAAGCGCTTGAGCAAATAAGAACAGTTGAGAGATTTCGTCACTAAAAAAATCACTCAACTCAAACACGCTCTGCTATATGCACTGTTCACAAATGGAGAACTCTTAAGTACTAATTGATGTAGAGATTTCAATATTCCATCGCTTCTGTTTTGACCTACAACTGTCTCATTTATGCGGTTATTATGTCTTTTCTAAATGAAATGCTAGATGTTCACTTAATTTCAGAAGAAACTGTAATGGGTGGCTTTCTGTGCTGAAGGTGCTGCCATGTTATGTGGTTGCTATGATGTTCTGAGTGGTTGCTAGGTGGTTGTTCTCATTTCTGCATAACTTGGGTCCCTTTTTTTTATAAGGATAGTTCACCCAAAAATCACATGCTGTTCCATACCTGTATAAAGGCCTTTCATACATTTGTTATTTTAGTATCAATGAGATACTATTATAGTTATATAGTAGTTATAGTTATATAGTTAAATATAGTTATATAGTTATATATTTTTTAATTATTATTTATTTTAGTTGTAGTTTTGATAAAAGTTAAAAAAATAAAATATCAATAAAGTTTTAATAATCATTCTAGTTCTATGAGAATAGGAAGTCCATACTAAAATACATTATTACTATAATGATAACAACACTTTCAGAATCAGTGGAATCACTATCAGAACATGTTTTTAAGTTGATAAACAATATAAACATTGACAATCAGAATCTATCAGACTTTCAAGAGCCTTAGCATTGGAAGCAGCAGATGACATAACTGCAGTTCACACTAATAAACAGAACATTATCATGCGTTGGTGTAGACGCTTAACTTTTTTATATATGTGTGTGTGTGTGTGTGTGTGTGTGTGTGTGTATATATCTTTAAATTTTCTAGTGGTTTATTTAAATTATTTATTTAGTTATTGCTGTGGTTTTTTATATTTATTTTTCTAATGGTTTAAATTATTAATTTAATATTACTTATTAATTAATTATTAATATTAATTATTTGTTATTTATTTTATTTTATTGCATTATTTATTATTGATTTTTCGTTATTTTTGGTTAGTTAGTTATTTAGTTAGTTAGTTAGTCACATTCCCTCAAAAGAATCAGTGGCCAGTTGCATTTAAACTTCATAAATCAGTTACATAAAAAGATAGATTGGTCTAATTTAAATCCCAAAAGTAACTAGTTTCTTTTTGTTTGTCAGACTATTCCTGAAGATACAGCTTTAAAATAGTCTCTACGTTTATGAAACTGCTCATCAAAGGTCCACAGGAGATGTATTTGATTATAAATATTTATGTCAGGTGTAAGCAGAAATAAATTTTGAACTTATAATCTGATCACCAAAACTGGATGTTAAACCAGGTGTACACACGGCCTTAGATGTTTAGAAAAAGTTATATGTGACAAACGTGGGCGGAGATCCTTCACAAAAGCAAAAGTGCAAAGGATTATTGGAAATGTGCTGGACTGATGTGGTTGGAAACAGACAGGGTGGCAGAGGGAAGAGCATAGTGCATAATATATCAGTTTAATGATTCAGCAATGACAGAACTAACCGGTGAGCCGCTTTGCCTCTCAAATCAATAGCCCTGTGCTTTATGGTGCTCTAAATAACACAATAACTGCTCCTTGACACTTATTCCTGCGAGTTGTGTTGCCAGTGCTGCCCTCACATCTTGTTTACAGACTCATTTGGGTGAAAGAGATCCTTCAATATGCATGTCAGCGGCGTGAGCTAACTACAGCTGATCCTTCTGCTCTGAGCTGGTGAAATTGAGAGCAATTTGAGAGCGGCCCCAACTTATTGAGTCACCAATTGCTTAAAATGAACCCTCAACAGCATGACAACAGACTATTACTGCATTTTAATGTTGTGACCGTTATGCATTATCATATAGTAGAATCATTTAAATGCCAATCTGTCAACAGGTTTAACAAGGAATGTTTCAGACCCCAGTGGTGTCTGGATCCCTGAAGTACATCACCTCTTATCTCACATCAGCAAATGTCTAAATACAATGTGATTTTTTTGACAGGTGATTTTTTTTCATTTTATTTAGTAAACAGTCACTTTACTTGTGCTGGTGGGTGACTGAATAGAAATATGTTTTAAATGTTTTTCTTTTTTTTTTATTGTTCCTGTTCTTTTTAACTATTTATTCATCAAAGAATCCTCAAAAAAGTTTCCAACATTGATAATAATCAGCATATTGTTAATAAATCTGAATGATTTCTGAAGGATCATGCGACACTGAAGACTGGAGTAATGGATGATGAAAATTCAGCTTTGCATCACATTAATACATTATATTTTACAGTATATTAAAATTGTAATAGTATTTCACAATATTACAGTTTTTTCTGTATTTCTGATTAAATAAATGCATCCTTGATGAGCAGAAGAAACATCTTTAAAAACATTAAAAATCTTACAGATTTTTTATGTATATATAACTCGTTTTTTTTCAAGAATTCATTCAATCAAAAGTGACAAAGACTTTTACATAGTTACATAAAATGTATGTTTCAAATAAATTATGTTCTTTTGCCATTTCTATTTATCAAAGAAAAATGTCCTGGTTTCCACAAAAATATTAAGCAGTACAATTTTTGTAGCTTTGATAATAATAAGAAATGTTACTTGAGCATCAAATTGTAATGATTTCTGAAAGATTACGTAACACTGAAGACTGGAGTAATGAATATATATATATATATATATATATATACCTGTATGTATGTATGTATATATATGACAACACAAGACAGTTAATTTAAATGCTAATAATTCACAATATTACAGTTTTTACTGTATTTTTGATCAAATAAATTACTTCAAAAAGACTTCAAAAACATTTAAAAAATCTTTCCAACCCCAAACTTATGAATGATAGTGTAGATTTTAGCAACTTACTTTTTAAGAAATGCTTAAACTAGAGAATTCATGCTTGAAGTGTTCACTGTGTATAATTTCTCACAATTTTCTCACATCACAAAGTAATAAAATAATCCTGATTTTACTGATACACCACTACTTAAAAAAAAAACTCATAGCCTGAAATTACTAACTTTCTTCTGGGTTTTATAGGACTACAAATCTGAACAGCTCTATTAAGTCAATTTCTGAAGCTGTTTTCCTCTTGGAATCTCAATGTAGGTTTTTTAAAGGTTTTCTGTCTTTATAGGTACATTTGGCAGAGCAAAATATAACAAAAATCTGACTAGACTAGAAATAAAACAGATCAATCCCATTGTGTTGCTTACAGTTTTATTGCTGGTATATTGCCATAGATTAAATGTCAGAACAATATCAAAATAATATAGTAGCTTTCCTCAAATTGGCTTCTTTGTATTTATATGAATAACATCATTCTGCACATTGTATGATCAGCTTAAGTTTTTTATGATGATTTATGGGTCACCATACTTGGCCACACGTCACATCACTTTCATTTTTCAGCACATCAAAAAACAGTGTTTTGTGACTATGATTGTGTAAGTTTGAAAAAAAAAAAAAAAACATGTAAATATACATTCTGCAATGCAACTGTGACTTGTCTTTTTAAGACTTTACACTTAGAGACAATTTTCTTTTTTTAAGATAAAAATTTTGACCCGTACTGTTGTGTAAAGACCAAAATCATATCTGAATTTTATTGTAAATCATTTGTGACACACTTGAAAATCACTCAGCACTGCCTAAAAAGGAACCGGAATTGAATAATAAATGGATACTTTGGCCTCAAAGACCTCCATTTGTACACAACAGGGCATCTCACCAGTTCCTCACTGACTTGTTTACAGCCCTCATGTTTTGAACTTCTAGGAAAAGTATAGCCAGATCCTCTGAAGGGATTTAAAATCTGTGAGGAAATTACTTCTTGGAACTTCATTGCTGCCATAGAAACAGAACAGTTTAGTTTATGATGCAGATTAACTGCAGACCCTGACAAATAAGCACTATATATATATGCGCAGTGTAAACCAAGAATTCAAATGTTCTAAAAAAATTGATATTTTTCCAAGGGCTTTTTACGATACAATATTTTTCATAGTATAATAAAGACTCCCAGTCCTATTACCAAGGCTCTTTCATTCATTTCTGTATCAGTTTGTATTTTTCGAATGTTCACGCACATGCACAGCCCACATAAAACCCACAGTCTGTGTCCAGCCTCACGTGGGCTGCCTCTTTTTGAACGTGGCAGAAGGGCGCGAAGCCAGCACACTTCCCCGGATCTCCCCGGCATAGAACTGCACGGCTGGGCCAAGTCTCAGTTTGACCCTTATCATGTCTGAGACTGACCACTGAGCGGCGGATTAGTGGGCCAGCCTGCACCTGTGTGTGCGGACACCATACCCTCCACTGAAGCAGCAGTGTGGGCTGCAGTCAAATCGTGCAGCCAGACACCGTCACGGAAAGAAGGGACATAACAGACCTAGCCACCCACCACAGGCATGCTGGGAAGGGCAGGGGGAGGATGGCAGAATTTACCTCTGCTTATCCTTAGAAGCCTTTAATGTCTCTCTTCCATCACTGCTGCTCCTGGCTTAGCGTGATACCTTTGGAAATGTTAACTGATTCAGAGGAAGAAGGTATTATGGGAGGTGACAGTGGAGCTTTCTGAGATGGTTTAAGGATCATTTAGCTAATTGTTTATTATTTGATGTTGATCTATCTGTCTGTCTGTCTGTGTCTGTCTGTCTGTCTGTCTGTCTGTCTGTCTGTCTGTGT
>NW_015625652.1:695415-702915 GCF_001515625.1 Sinocyclocheilus rhinocerous | reverse complement strand
TTTAATATTAGTTTAATATGCATGAAAGATGTGTTATAACAGACTACACTACTTTTACTACATTCATGCCAGTAAATTATGCTATTATTGTATTTAAATTAATAATTTGAAATCACAATGCTGATTTACATTATTTGATTATTATTATTATTGCAGGTTTTGTTACTTATATTTAAAATAAATAAATAACTTTGAAACAATTTTCACTCAGAAATTGCAAGTAAATTTCGCAAGTAACATACTGAATTAAACATGAAATTTATTTTATGTATTTGTATGTATTTTAATAGTATTTTCTTGTGAATTAGCTCCAATAATCGTTGTTGTATTTACTATGTTTTTTTTCTTTCTTCAGTGGATGAGTAGTCAATGTTGTTTTGATTAGAATTGCACCTTTTTTTCTTCTTTTTTTAATCTAAAGCAATCTATAGTACACTTGCTGAAGGAATAGTTTCCAACCGAACAGCTTGGGGTTAAATGCTTTTCTCAAGGGCAGAATGGCAATAGAAAACTCAGCAACTCGATTAGCCTGCAGCCAGTTGCAACAGACTCCTTAGGTTAAGAAAATCTTTAGTGATAATAATAGGGTTTTCTCAGCTTAAGGGCTTCGTTGCGACCGTCCCCTGATCTTTAACCGCCCCAAAACTACCAGCACATTAGTGAAGGTCATTTTCTACTTGCTAGCCAGAAGCAGCCGTCAGAAACGAAAGGCAGTTTGGAGTTAGCACAGTGCGCTAGTCCTAGCATATTTAATCCACGTCCATGAACAAGTGTGACAATAAGCCTTCTGTATGGACTAAAATCCTCTTAGGCAAAGCTTTGTGGGTAAACTTGCCTGATGCAAATTCTAAACCCCATTAGCTTTGAGGAACTAGTCAGCTGCATTGAGATTAATGGCAGGGCGACTACTTGATTTAATAGGGTTATTTCACTGCTTCCGGCCAAGTATAAACAACAAACTTAATGCAAGACATTACTCACTTTCTCCACTGACTGATAGAAGTTTCTGAGTTCACTTGTGATGAGGTTTGCTGATACTCCGTTGGCTCATTTTTGCTGTACTTTCCACCTTTTGTCGCCTCTATGGGTTTCTTTAAAATCAGCCAAAGCTGAGTGAAATATGACAGTGATTTTCTAGAAAAAAGAAAAAAAAAAGCAATTTGATAGAAGCTGTTATTTAAAGTGCATATAAAATGTTTTATATCGATTGCTCTGTCATGAGTGGAAAAAGGAGAAAGAAAGGAGTATAAGAAAAGCTTTAACAAACTGTTTCCTACCTGCAAAAAATGCTCTTTTCTCTGCAATGAAGTGATTTTGTGAAATTAGGCGATATGGATTTGCAGTCGCTATTAAGGATAAATGCTGAGTGAGAAATGTTATGTGCAATTTTCCATTACAGGGTAAAAAATGAAAATCCTTATTTATCTATTTTTTAGTGCTGTCAGCTCACTCTGAACTTTACTCGTGGGGATTACCGACAAACTCTCCGGGTGAGAGACAGGCGCTGAAGCTCCCATGTGAGAAACAGATGTGCGGCGGAGGTATTATAAGTTTGCAGAGTCCCAAACCTAAATGTTAGTAGCTTATAGAAGGAAACAGAGAGATAGAGAGGACATCTCTCTGAAACGGAGGATGACAGAAATCACACTTTTTTTTTTTTTTTTTTTTTTTGGATATGCTTCTCGAGGCGTCACAATGAGACGGCCCCCTCCCAGCTTCAGCTGGCGTCTCCAGGAAGAGCTGAGATTACTTAAAGCTGATTGGTCAACTTAATGTGCTAGACGCCACCATTAAAAAGACTGAGGACTTAAAAGTGTCATAATAGTCAAAAGATCAATGCAGAGTCGTCGAATCCACGGGGACCGCAGGGAAAGACTAGAAAAGAATTTGATACAGTTGTCATTCCCTTTAGAATGATGCACACTGAAGTTGTCACATTTTTAGATGTGAATGTAACATGCACCATGCAATATATTATTAGAGGAAAAACACAAATCAGAATACAGTATATGTACATTGCAAAGAGAAAAAAAGTTTGGAATAATTAATATTTTATAATGTTTTGAATAAAATCTCTTATGCTCATTAAGGCTGCATTTAATTGATAAAAAAATTATGGAAAAACAGCAATATTGCCAACTAATAGTACAATGCTGAATTTTCAGCATAATCACTCCAGTCTGCAGTGTCACATGATCATGTAGATATCATTTTAATAATGTCACATGATCCTGTAGAATATTGATTTGGTGCTCAATTATTATCAATTATTTTTTGGTGCTCAAATAATAATAATGGTTCTTATTGCTATCAGTGTTGAAAATGATTTTGGTGCTTTATATTTTTTTGAAACCATGATTTTTTTTTTTTTAGAATTCTTGATGAAAAGAAATTTCAAAAGAACAGCATTTATTCGTTAAGTCTTTACTATCACTTTTGGTTAACTTATTGTGTCCTTGCTGAATAAAAGCAAGTAAGCATTAAAATGTATTTATTTATTTACTTAATCATATTTAACCCAAACCTTTTGAAGTGTATATCATAATTTCTGCAAAATATTAAACAGAGAAATCTGTTTTCAGCATATTAATAACTAGAGTAATGGCGGCTGAAAATTCAGCTTTGCCGTCACAAGAATAAATCATATTTTTTAAATATATTTAAAAAGTAAACAGTTCTTTTTAATTCTAATAATATTCATATAGTATTGTTTTTAACATTTTCACTGAATTATTAAAGAATCCCATTAATTATTATTTAAAGAAAAATAAGCATCTTGTTTTCTGTTTCTGATTTGACAGTCTTTTACTTGCCCCATCTACAACAACTAGTGTGACTCATGCTCTGTGTGTGCTTTTAGGAATGGGGAAAACATATTTTTCAACAGGGCAAGTGGGCAGGTTGACAGGAAGATGTTCGAATGGCTCTCAGATAGCTTGTCTATTCACTGTTGGAGGTGTAAAAGCTTATGCACTTAGTGAGTAGACTCCATTCTGGTGTCCAAAAATGTTTTTACCTTGTATGCGGGCAGCTGGACTGTGAAGTTTCAAACAGCTCTCTGCCTTCAACTCATACAGAGCACTCGCTCTGCATCTGTTTGAGGTGCGGAGGTACCATTTAATTCACTCTCTGACAATCAATACTTTGGCTGTGAAGAGTGCTTGGCTTTGATTGATATGAGCTATCGGGAAAAGGCATCTGGATGTGGACTGGAAATGGGGTGAGACGGATGCTTTTGGAGTGCAGGGGCCCATCTGTCCATATTGATCTGCCTCAAACAGCATCTAACTACTAAATCTTAGAAGTCTTGGATTGGTAAGAATAGAGCAGAAAACCCTTTTTATCCTGGTCTGGAGTTAAACCGGTCATATGAAGCTTTTGACATTCCCAACAGCTTTCTTCGTCTGCTGCTTGCTTAAATTCATGTTAGAGCTGTGGACTTGCAGTTGCGCATATGTTCTGATTGAACTGTCATGCTTATGGAGATAAAGCGATTGAGATTGGCATGCAACATTTGCTGGTATCCTTCCCCATCTTCTTTCCATTTATCCCATGTCCCTTTTCTACTGCTCGTGTATATTGTAACTTTTAGTAGTTACAATATATGCGAGTAGCCACTTGAGTCTTCTCTCAAAAAAATACATGAGGTGCATCTTGGGATGCTTTTTGGAAACTAAACATTCACTCCTTCACTCCCTGATCCACTCTCTGATCCAAAATTAGTTTGAACAAATTTTTAGATAAATAAGACAGACAGACAGACAGACAGACAGACAGATCCACTGCAGTGAATGGGTGCCGTCAGAAGGAGAGTCCAAACAGCTGATCAGAACATCACAATAATCCACGAGTAATCCACACCACTCCAGTTCATCTTGTGAAGTGAGAAACTGCATGTTTGTATCAAGATGTTTTTTTGTTTTTTTTTTACTTCAAACCTTTGCTTCCAGCTACAGTAAATTCCAAGTGCTCTATACACAATATTACATTCTCGAGTGAAAAATTCATCTTGCCTGAATAAGGAGAGAAATATGCACAGATCAAGCACCATTTACAAGGGAAGACAAGTCTAAAACAGTTCTAAACAAATAAGTTGGTGGATTTTGTAGTGAGAGGGCAACAGGGGAAAAACCTTTTTACTGGTGGAACTCAATTATGGATTATGGACTCGTATTTTGGCCAGAAGCGATTGATTAAAGTTAAAATGCCTTAATGATGGGTTTGTTTTCTTAATAATTATGCAGCTTTTTGCTGACATTAATTGATGCACTGGAGTCATGTGGTTTACTTGTGGATTATTTTGATGTTTTTATCAGCTGTTTGGTCTCTCATTTTGATGGCACCCATTTACTGCAGAGGATCCATTGTTGAGAAAATGATCAAACGTTCATTTTTTTTATATTTAAAGATTACTTAAGTACATACAGTACATATGCAACATTTAATGTATTCAATTTTAGATCAAATTACCTAAAATTCAGTCTTTTGCTCATTGCACGCGATGACCTTATGACTTAGGACAGATTTGCAGTGCATAGCGACAGACGGCCCTTTTACCTCGGGAGCCTTGGCCCTATTGCACCCTCGTCTTGAGCTATAGCTCTGGTTTGCCAGTTTATGTGCTTATGTTGAGGAGATTCCTCATCACTTCAACTCTGTCTCATAAGCTTGCGAGTTGTTTTGGAGGCTCTCTAGCTCCCCTCTCATGTCATTTCCTTCTACTCATCAATGAATCCTAAAATGCTTTATGGTTTCCACAAAAATATTAAGTAGCACAACAACATAATAATAATAATCATCATCATCATCATCATCATTATAATAATATTAAATGTAACTTACTTGTTTTACTTGAGTAATGGCTGCTAAAAATTCAGCTTTTCCATCACTGGAATAAATTACATTAAAAAATAGATTAAAATGTAAAATAGATATTTTAAATTGTAATAATATTTTGCAATATTACTGTTTTACTGTACTTTTTTATCAATAAATGCAGCCTTGGTGAGCATAAAATATTTTTTCAAATGAATTGTGTAATGCATTAAAGTGATGTTATTTTATTTTATTTTTTATCAATAAATGCAGCCTTGGTGAGCATAAAATATATATTTTTTCAAATTAATTGTGTAATGCATTAAAGCACTGTTATTTTATTTTAATTTTTTTTGCATTCAAGTATGCAGACCTTTTCTATAGAATATCTATTATCAGAATTGTGTCCTTAATGTTGACATGCTTTGTGACCTTTGACCTTTTTCTGTTATTCTTTCAGAGATCTCTGTTTCAACTCTGCTGTGATCTCTCCTCAACTTCCCAGCAAAATAGAGTCTGTACGTAGAGGTCCACCTGTGCTCACTCCCTTTCTTCTTATCTCTGTCTATACTTCTGTCAGATTATGTGTTTTTTTGTTTTGTTTTTTTGGTGTATGCATGTATGGAAATGTGTGTGTGTGTGTGTGTGAATGTTCATTAAAAGAGTCGATTTTTAATCAGTGCTTTGTACTGTAATGTGCAATTAATTGCTTCTTACCTCTTCAAAGTGGACTCGAATCAAAGAACAAACTCCAAATAGACTAAATGTTGCTGTAGGCTTTTATGCCGACTTTAAAATATATTTTCCATCATTTATCGCTGATTCTTGAGTACAGAGACAAAACTGGCTGTGGATTTGCTTGCCTGTAATTCAGTTTGGATGTTATATATTGTTTCTTCGCAATTTGTATGACCAAGCTAACATATCAAGGTTATGAAAAAAATATATATAAGCACAATAAACGAAATGGTACATTTATTTGAAGATCATCTGATTTATTTATTTATTTATGTCCATTTTTTTCTGTGTTTTGTCCCATGTCTCAAGAATCAGTCTTATGCTAGTTCTCATAGCAGCTCATATTGATCTTTTGCTACTTACACTGTGTTCAAAATGTGTATATTTATTTTTTTAGGGTGCAAATATATAATCTGTGACAAAAGTGTAACAGTGACATTCTTTTTAGGAATATTCTTTATAAGGCAATTTATTTGTAATAAAGAAACATAACCGGTGTATATTTCTCTTTACATATTGTAACCTGCTGTCGTTGTTTACCAAAAACTGGTATTATAAACTAACATTTGAATGCAGCAGGTAGCCTACCATTATAGAACACCAGTTGAGAGAGAAAACTGAGTTATTGTTATCATTTGCATAACCATAAAATCATAAATAGTTTTTTTTTAATGAAATAATATTTCAAAGGTTCAGTATCGTCTTGTATTGCACTGCTCTTAATATCCATTATTTAAGTTGATTTGTAATTGTTTATTTGCTGGCTTTTATTAAACAGTATAATGTTAAAAAAACAACTAGTCTCTCCATTTGTTTCGCTGTCTCATTCGCACACACTCCCAAAGCTCATAAAACCTCAGCGGATTGTGATGGAAAGAGAACTGACATACAAATAATAGAAATAATAGGTTTGTACTGGCTCAGTCATTCACCTGCTAATCAATATGAGACAGGAACTTCATGGCACACTATTCATTCAGAGACAGCAACAAGCTCACTACGCTTTCCCAGCAGAGTGATTATTTTATCTGTCGGATGATCTCTGTAGTGAGCTGAGAAAGTCAACATAGAATTTGAATGGGGTATAGTTAAAGCTTTTTCTGTCATAGCAGTTTCGACTGGTATATCATTGATGGCTGCTACAGAATGTTAATTCTTAGCTGCTTTGTTTATGGATTGCTGTAGAAGCTGGTTAAAGGAATGCGATGTTACATATACAAATAGGTCTGCTTTGCTTTTATTCAAGGATTCACCTCCTCTTTTATATAATACATATTAATTAATCACGATGGAACCAGGTAAGTGTGGGGTCAGTAAGTTTTATTTATATATATTTTATTTATATTTTTTTAAAGAAGTATATTACTATTTTTTTATTTAACTTTATATACTATGTTGACAAAAATTTATTTTCAGCAGCCATTACTCTATCCTTATGGAAGCTTGTTTTTATAACAGGGAAATAAATAAATAAATAAATGGTGATTCTGACTTTTTTTTCTCACAATTATTTTTCTTGCAATTATGAGAATTCAGAGAAATAAAGAAATAAAAAATAGATAAATAAAAATAAACTGAATTGTGACATATAAACTAGGAGTTGTGAAATGTAAACTTGAATTACTAGAAAGCCCATCCAAATTGTTAGATAAAACATCGTAATTACCTTTTTTTTTTCTTTTGGTAGAAACGGGCTTCCATACTTCAGTGTCACATGATCCTTCAGAAATCACCCTAATATACTGATTTGGTGATCAGGAAACATTTCCTTTTATTATCAGTGTTAAAAACAGTTGTGGTGCCTAATAGTTTTATGGAAACTAGATATTTTTACAGGATTCTTTCATGAATAGAAAGTTCAAAGAACAGTTTTTTTTTTTGTAACATTATAAATGTCTTTACTATCACTTTTGCTTAATTTAATGTGTCCCTCCCTCCCTCCCGAAA
>NW_015625652.1:676469-695273 GCF_001515625.1 Sinocyclocheilus rhinocerous | reverse complement strand
AATATATATATATATATATATATATATATATATTAATTTAAACAAATAAATCTTACTGACCCCAAACTTTTGAACAGTAGTGTATGTGTATCCAAATTTGAAAAATTTGAAAATATTTTGTGATATTAAATGTTTGTTCAATGTTTTGTAGCATATGCCGATATTTATCTTCTCTATAAGAAGACTAAATCTAATTTTGTCCCTCAAAAATCCCTTGTGACAACCTAGAAGAAATATGGATGCTAACATGCTTACTATTCTTCCTAAATCCATCTTTGTTTGGGTGCTAAAATCTTGGCTAACTGGCAGCAACAGTACATCATTAGCTTCTCTTGGCTGTCCCATTTGCAACTCTGTTAGCGGGGGATAAATCTCTGAGTTATTGCTCCTCTAGGCCTCATGAATCAGCGAGCTCTCTATAGTGAGAATTAAAGTCTTTCTAATGGGCCGAGCTACTGCAACATATTGCCGTGTTTGCAATCACAATAGCTACCAAGGCTTGATCAAATTTAGCAAAACAAGTCATCGGAGGAAACACAAATATTAGTAAATAATCTGCCATAGGCAATTTGCTAACTTTGTCAGGAACCATGCTGAAAAAAATCTTAGTCTTAGATGGTTCAAGCCCATCTAGTTGGTCTCACAGCCTAATATAACAGAGCAGAATCTAACTGAATACATAAACATGATTACACAAAGTCTCATTTATCTTTCCAAAGTGTGCACTTAATAGCTACAGCCGCATAAAAGGACATTTAGTGAACATGTCAATGGGGAACATTTGTCACAGCCCTGCGTTTCCATCAACGCTTCCATCGTGACGGCAGTCACTTACACACACATAAATGCAGACAGCGTGGTCAATAATGCAACGCTGTTTCCACTGCTTAGGCAATGGACAAATTTGCTCTTGACAGATAAAGGATGGAATAAGAAAGAGAACGGAGGTGTGTTTGTTATCGATGATTTCTAAAATGCCTCTAGCTGGCATTGATCGCACAAAAGAACTGTCCGTGTGAGAGTGTTTACGCATCGGGTGGTGCAGTTTGGCATCAAGCCTTTGACAGGTTGCCTCTTATCACTGACATATGGATAAATGTCTTCCACCACTTCATAACTTCTCGCTGTCCAGCCTGCTCACTCACCGCTGCTTTTTAAAGAGCAGCAAAATGTCAGGAATCCCAATCCATAAGCATAATACATAGGCGCCATGTCATAGCATGCAGATTGTTTTGTAGTGCATATTGGTAATTTATGTTGTAGATTTGACATTGATTGATTTTTGCATGTCTAATAACGTTCATGCTTAAATTAGAAGCAAAATAGCTAGTCATATTTTGAGGTTTGGGGCGGTCGTAATTGCTTCAAGATGTAGACTGTTTTTGCTCATAAAAAGATGCCTGCTTTTATTGAGTCACCATTAAAAGGCTCTGAAAATACTGCGGCACATCAAATGTCCACATAGTTTGGGCACCATTGATATGTAGATGTGGAGGACAAATGCAGTCTGGCAATTATCCGAAATCGTACACGGCCTTCTGAAAGGGACACACCTGAGAACTCTGCACATTTGAGAAGCTTTTCATAGACATTTGAAGAAACTGCAAACATATTATTTGATAACTCTGAAAATAGGTCTCTCGGGGAAGAGGTGTTTTCATAATCACATCTTGAGGATGTCAGCAGAAAAGCAAGTATTATGCAGTTGGACAACTAGCAATCGAGAGTTCATAGTGTATTATTATGTTAACATGGGATGACATCTTTGGCATCACTCTGAAATATCGCTGTCAAAATTAAATGCAATCTGTAATTTCAGTCTTTTTATTTAGTTTTCTGAAATAGGGTAACCTACCTTTGGTTGTCTGAGTAAAGTATAATCCTGATTGTATTTATGACATAAATAATGGTGTAGTCACATGGTGTAGAATATTTGGAATGTAGAATTTAAATAAATAAATACATTTGTGTTGTATTTAATGTTAATAAATTAATATTATGTAAAATATTTACGTTTGAATTTAATTGTTTTTATAAACATTTACACATAGTTATATAATTTATTACAGCAAAGCTTTTTTGAATATGTTTCTTGAACTGGTTGCCTAATGAACAACCCAGCCTGTACATAGACTGAGGGAAAGTGGGGACGAAAGTACCATTTTTCAGAAAAACATAATTTAAAAAGATAATTTTGTAGACAGATATATATTTTTGCTGCGGCCAATAACTCAGAAGTGTGGTCTATCAATACCAGGTGGTATTTTATACAAATGTAGAAAGACTAAAGTATAATTTCACTTTGAACATAAGTTGCACATTGTTACTTTCGACTTTCGAAAGTAACACACAGGTGGGTCAAAAGTAACACAACAATACAAGCTAGATTTTTTGTGTTACTCTTATTTTTATTAAAGATACCTAACTGTGACCTTGTTAATATGTAACTGCAAAAATATTTTGTCCTTTATCTTTGCAAAAAAGTATTTAATTCTAAATTTTATTCAAAAATTTCATTTTAAATTTCAGTTTCATCAAATGTTTCAAAACCCGACTGTACACACTTGAATTGTTTAGAAGATTTATTTATTTATTCAATTTATTCTTAGAAAAATTTTTTTTTAACAGAATGAACAATATGAAAATTTTATTAAATTAACATAATATAAATTCTCAACATAATGTAACAGTAGGCCAATTCATGTTTCCATCCAGTTGTTTTTATGCATAAATTCAAAATGTGCATAAAAACATCTGGAAACATCTGGAGGTGGGAAATCTAAGGTATAGCTAAAACCTAAATATGACTAAAGTAAATGTGACATAGCAGCTGCCCAGAGACTGATGTTCCTGACAGATAGGCCTATGTCCATAAACACCCTCTCATGAACATCTGGCCGAATCATACCTCTGTCTGTTTTTCTGACCCTCACTCTTGGCATATTCTTTAGGTATAATACGACATAAACATGTTTTAATAAATGATGCAAGACACAGACACAAGTCACCACATTAGCATGCAGCTGGGAAAAAAAACACTTGTTGTAACTGTAGGGGGACAAAAGTAACAAGTGTTACTTTCATCCCGACAGGAACTCCTGACATTTAAACCCGATTTACTTTTATACTGAAAAACTCTGAAAAGACAAACTTCAGGATGTGTTACAGTTCTAAATAACCTGTATATTGATCATTACTGTGACACATGAAACAAGAAACACAACACAACTAATTTGAAAAAAAAAAAATACAGCTTCAGTAATTTACTGATTGTACTCGAAAACTGCTTTCCAGACTTAACCGCGGGAAACGATGATGAAATCACGTGATATTTCTCAGCTCCGTCAAGGGTTGCGTGCTGAATGTGCTGTCATAGCTTGGAAAGCAAATGTAGTCAGGGCTCTGAGAAAATCGCTTTGTTACTTTCGTCCCCGCTTTCTCCTACTGTAACATCACAGTAATAAGTTTGGTTCATTTCGAATCAGACATAACCGAAAAAAATCACGGGTGGTTCAGGGAGGATGTGAAAAGCTTTGTACGATTTGTTGAGTCCGGTCAAACTGGTAAATCACGAGCGAATTGGAGACTGTCAGTGTGTTCCAAACGGGATATATCGCCCTCCGAAGGGCACTTTGGAGTGAAAACAATCATGGCCGCCATATTGAAGGGTCGTTCCAAACCGAAGTGCCCAAAACTGGCCACTTCAAAGGGCTCTTCGGAATGAAGGATTTCGAAGGGTACAACTGATGGACACTTCGGCCTCCCATGATCCTTTGCGCAGATTCTTTGCATGATGACGGCGCCTCCGTGTGAGCACGGGATAATGATGCAGAAGGGCACTTCAAGAAACAGTTATTTGGTCCCTTACACCCTTCAACCCTTCGAAGCTCTCACTCCGAAGGGTAAACCCTTTGAAGGGATTAGGGCAGAAGGGCACTTCAAGAAACAGATGTTTGGTCCCCTACACCCTTCAACCCTTCGAAGCTCTCACTCCGAAGGGTAAACCCTTTGAAGGGATTAGGGCATAGGGATGAGCCCTTCCGAATGGAACGCAGGGTGTTTTGTGAACCATTTTGACTGACTTATTAAAAGAATCGGTTTAAAATAGTAATTTGTTCGCGAATCTGGAAACACTCGATATCAACGTCACATGAACGTACACAATTCAACTGGATTTTAAATTATTGCCTCACATTTTTATTTTATGTCGCATTTCCGATCATTTTAGCGATAATATCGAAGATTTGATGTTGAAAAAATGCAAGGTCTGAAATCTGAAGTGGATCATAACTGGAACGGCGTCAGTTTTGAGTTAAATTGGTCTTTACTGCAGAGCAAATCATGTTATGCTTACTGTATACTTTACACAATCTCCTATATGTTCTATCGAATTTTGAAGAAGTTTATTTAAACTTTACATGACTGCAAACACAATTCCTCGGACAAATGTCATCTAAGGCGAGGTAATACATGGTTAGGTGTGTTTTTGTTGTCTGGTGTGGCTGTTCCAGGCAGCACATTTAAAGGAGCCAGTCAGTAAAGAGGTGGGCATATGGTACACAGGCCTCTCATGCATAATGCATCTCTTCGTGCATGTTCAGAAAAGGAAAACTGTCAGGCTCAGCTAGACCCGGCTGGAAGAAGATTGCATCCACGTCCCACTAGGCATATGCTTCTGTCCGACCTGTGCATTAACATATATATATATATACAGTGGGTACGGAAAGTATTCAGTATATATATATATATATATATATATTTATAGTTGGACTGATAGGGCCATCAAAAATAAATAAATAAATAAATAACATTACTGTGATCTCTGTTTTGGTTGACCTAAGTTACAACCATCTTGACCACCATGCTTGACCTAGATTTTCCATTAGGGTAGTATGTACCAGTTCAGCCCCTTTCTTTTCCTTTTGCATCAAAATAAGGGCCCTCACTCAAACTCGCAATGCTTTTATGTAGTAGTAGACATTCAATTAGATAAGATGGAGCATGTCAGTCAGTTTCCTTTTTTTCTATTTACGTTTATTTTGAACATCCTTCGGTGCGGCGCAAGTTGAAAAAAGGATGAGAAGAATGCATCGCTCTCACCCTGGAATTTGCAAACATTAAAATGACATTCTGTCAGTGTTTGGCGCGGGCAGAGATGCCAAGAGAGACAGGCTGAAGACTAGGCTGTCACTGTATGCAGTCAAGCGCTTATTCATGAAATGGAATTACTTTCTGACAATAGCCAGGCATACTTCTGAAGCTTCCTGCCATTGCTGGACTTTAAATCTCTTAGTTGGCTTGCAGCCGCTTTTTCTCATTGGTCTCAACAATTCTGTCTAGTTACTGTGTAAGTGCATATGATTGCAAAGAGCTTTTCATGTGTGATCATTTTCAAAAAGAAAAACTGGACAGGAGATTATATCGATAGGAAATAAATTTGCACAAGATATGGGCATTGATGTTGCTATGGATCCATAAATTTACATTTACCAGAGACCTTACTGATAAATTAAAAAAACAAAAGAAACATTATAAAAACATCTGAAAATCTCAAGGAAAACGTGGCAAATTAGTCTTTCGGGTTTCAACGTCATGGCTACAACACTCTATAATTTTGCTGTTTATTAGTTATAAACTGGAACAAAACAAGAGACAATTGCTCCCTATCCTTTTTACTTTCAAACCAGAGCCGTTGCCAGACTGTCATGGACATAAACTCGAAGAGATAATTTACTAAGAATTTTTAAACAATGAGACACATCACTCACTTCTCAGAGAATGACATTCCTTTGGCTGAATGTGAATTTCATTGTGAGGACTGTACAATAGGGCAAATGACAAAACAAGTGAAAGTCATGAAAGAGAATCAAGAACTATGTACAGTATATGGGGGGGAGTTGAACATTTATTATTTTCAATACTTACATTTTATGTGGTCAGGGATAATTCGCCCAAAAATTTAAATTCTGTCTTTTAATCATTTACTCACCTCATGATCTTCTAAACCTGTAAGAATTTCCTTCTCATTGTATTTGTCCATACACTGGAAGTCAATGGCGTCCAGTTTTGGTTTAGTCCCTAATGACTTTCATTGTATGGACAAAAACATCAAAAATCATATAGTTTTGGAACAACATGAGGATGAGTACAAGCTGGTAAAATTTGTTCTTTGCTTTTTTCTCTTTTTCACTGAAATGAGCGATGGCCTCACATATAAACACTCGCTAGTGGTGTATTCATTAGGGTGCTTAACAAGACAACATGAATAGGACTCATCTCTGAAAACATCCCTCTCTGTAAAAGGCAGAGATATAAAGGCTTTTTGCAGTGTGTTGCTTTGAAAAATGATCAAAGAACTAAAGCTGAGCTAGAGGCTGGAAACAGATGTGGAACCAAACATCAATTTGTGTCTGATAACGTCAAATTCTCAAGAGGTCAGAAGTTGGCCCCTTTTAGCTTCAGAGCCAAGACTAATGAAGACAGTGCCAGTATTAGCAAACACTTTCCAGCAGACACGAAATGAGAGTTCAGTTATCATGATCCTTGGCCCTCATTAAGCAATTAAAAGTCAGACACTGTCACAGATACTACTTATTAGAGTCCGTTCGCCATTTATATATGACTAGAATTCCAATCCATCTCCAAACAGTCAGCAGGGATGTTCCTTTCATTTTTTTTTCCTTTGGATAACTAGAAGGGCTGTTTTTTTGATCATCTTCCATTTGTTGTTGTCTATTCAAATATCCGTCATTCTGTTGGATCAGACTGCGTGCATGAAAAACCAACTTGATCACATTAATCGTAAGTATTTGTACATAAAGTGTGATTTTAGCACATATATTTTGCATAGATACTGAAATGTATATTATTAACATATTGACAGCAATTAAATAAGTTGTGAAATTTACAAATGAACAACTTTAGACATTTGAAAATGGTCAACCCAGGTTCATGCAAAATATGTGCCTCTGGTGACAATTTTGTAAAAAATGATGTTGCTTCTTGCACGTTTTGCAAAAGTTTCAAAGTGAAATGTCCAGTGTGTGGAACTAAAACGTGTGTTCAGTTTCTCTGAAAAAAATTATATGTGACTGCTGCAACATTTTTTACGTTGCTTCAGAAATCAAATGCCTGATGAGTGTCATTCAAAGTTAATGCTTTACCGCGTTTGAAAACCACCTACATTAAACCGTACCCTAAACCCAATCAATAGTTTCAAAGAAAAAAAAAAGAGAGATAAATTTGCATTTGCTGAAGCAACCATGCCATTTTACCTGGTTTTTACACAGCTTTGAGCTCTTTTGTTGAGCTGTGTTTCACAGGACTTGCACTTAAGGATCCAGTGCTGTATCAGGTGAGCTATTGAGCAATCTTACCAAGTTGGAAAAGCCATGCATATGGAGATCGATATGTGATGCAAACATATCATGCACTATGGTAAGAGGGTTTTGAGGTAATAACGTAAACGTAGTACTGTTCAAGTGACCGGACGAAAGTGAGTCAATACAATCATATATGTTTCAGTGCATATACTGCGTGTAAGTGTTAAAGGTAAACTTTACATATAAATACCTAGAAAAATAAGTAGGATTTCTGAAAAGGTGCCACACTCACATAAGTTTGAACTAGAATAACTCTTCAGCATAATTTTTACATGAGTAGGAATCAGAACTTACTAGTGCTCTGATAAATGTAACACAGGTGGATGTGTGCAACATAAACAATGATAAATGTTTACAGCCTGGAATGTGCGTATGTGCTGTCTATCCGCTTTTGCTGCAGCACGTTTTTTGTTGATCAGTGCACTTCATTGCTGTTAGCTGATGGTAGTCCCAGCCTGATCACTCAATTATAAGCTCTTTCTCTTGTGGCTCCCGCACACAGTCCTCATCAGAGCAGGCTATTACCAGGCCTAATTACCAGACAGCCAAGCATAAGTCAACAGCCGCTGGGAATAACCGAGCCTGTCCTGCGAGACAGAGTGACCCTTGCATCCCTGAAAAATATTGCCATCTATTTTAATAGAGCTTTACATCAATTCAGCCAGCACATGTACGCAGGCTCGCTGAAGACTATAATACCATAAACCATTACCATAATGCACATAATGTGTCTAGAGATAAGATGCAATAATTTCTTTGAATACCCACAACCTCATTGCAGAAATAGGATATACAGGCTTTGCCAATCCAACTGAAATTAGTCAATTAAAGGTTCTAGCATTTAACACACACACATATGAGTGTGCATTTATTTGCTAATTTGTTTGATCAAAAATACAGTAAAAAACTGTAATGTTGTGAAATATTGTTACAGTTTCAAATAATTGCTTTCTATTTTAATACATTTAAAGGCAGAGTAGGTGATTTTTCAAAAACACTTTAGAAAACTGATTGGGGTAGGGGCGTGTTTGTTTTGGTGATTTCAAATATCAACATTGGCTACCAGAAATCCCTTACTCTGCCTTTAAGATTTAATTTAGTCCTGTGATGGCAAAGCTGAATGTTCAGCATCATTACTGCAGTCTTCAGTGTCACATGATCCTTCAGGAATAATTTTAATATGCTTATTTGTTGCTCAATAAACATTTCTTATCAGTGTTGAAACATTTTTTTTTTTTTAGGATTCTTTGATGAATATAAAGTTCAAAAGAACAGCATTTATTTGAAATAGATTTTTTTTGTAAGAATGTAAAAGTCTTTACTAACACTTTTGATGGATTTAATGTGTCCTTGTTGAATAATAGTATTAATTTCTTTTAAAAAAAGAACCTGAGTAACTGTAACTGTTTAATCCTAAAAATATGTATTTCCTTGTTTAAATAAAAAAAATAAAAATAAAAAATCCAGATGTTCAGTGTGGTCTCAGACTTTTGAACCCCACTATATTTATAGTAAATAAATAAAACACTTGACAGCTAATAAAGGTGTCATTACAAGCTTACATTACTAACGATAATTGAAATATTTTGTCACATACTAAATGCAAAATAAATCAGTTTATCTTGTTATAACACAAGGGAAATTAATTCCCATACACTCAATTTTGACTTAATTAAAAAGTGTAATTGATTAATGTAGAGCTTTAAAAGCCGATGTTTAAAAATGTGTTTTGAAATTATAATAAGCATCAGGCAACTGCAGCGTAAATATACATTTATGTATGTTTTTTTAACAGCTCTTTGTGAAAACCTCTGTACTCTGTATCCACCATCATCATTTGATTTGTTCTTGTGTATATAATGAAAAATAACTATATTTCTAACTCAAGTAACTATTTATGTAAAACTAGGACAAAGCAAGGAATATCCTACAGTTGCCTTTCAACATTATATTCTCTTGAAAATACCGCAGTATTAAAATAAATGTTGTGTTCTTGCTCTCCTGCTGTGTGTGAGTGTGTGTTCGTCACTCTAAATGAGTGAAGTTGTTTCATTTAGATGAGTTACATTACAAAGACCAAAACAGCTGCTGCAGAGGATCTGACCAATTCATTATTCGTGTGTTATTCAATTACAAAACAAAGACAGTGTCTCTGCATTCTCATCATAACAAATTACCTCCAAACAAATAATTAGTGCCGCGAATAAATCTCTTGTCATATTTCATTACGACACAACATGCCAGGAATGTGCTCGGAAATACCAAGAGTTCTGCTCAGTTTGTCCACTCTGAAATTGTGTTTGTGAGCATGTGTGCCAGGCATTTTCACTAGAAGTTTCTCCCTGCAGATTTTACCTGCCCGCACTTTTGTACTGACAATTTTGCTCTCGACTGTTCAAAAAAATCCATTGAGTCAAAGAATGATACTATTAAGCACAGGTGCTCCCTGTGAAGACGGGTACTTTGGCAGTTCCCCTAAACTTCTTATAAGCGCTTAGCTCACTGAACCTTGGGAATGAAAATCAAGCAACATTCTCTAGACTTGTCTGGGTTTCCAAAACCTTATTTGAAAATAAGGCTTAAATCAATAGAATAAAACATAATAGGCACTATTTTTGGAGCACCGGACAAAAATTCAGAGCACATAATCCTATTATGGAGACAAAAGGTTAAGTGTTTAAAATTCTGGACCAAACTGTGGACATCCACACTGAGCAGAGACAAAGTCTGAGCGTCCTTGCATGTACGAATTTGAAGCCTCATTGGATTCATGATATGTGGAGATTACGTGTAAACTTTAATCACATTCTACCCTCTTATTAAGCGAAACCCTATCAGATCATTTGTCGTATACATTCCTGCAGGGCGAAGGGTGATCATTTCCATACGAATGAGCAGCCAGATTTTTTTTTTTTCTAATTGCGCTGCAACACAGACCTTATTTCCAAACTAGAGGCCCGGTTTATTAAAACAGTCTGTTATACAACTGCACATAATTAACTGCAAAAAAATTGGGCTTTTTAAATGTGAAAGCACCATATGAACAATTAATGTTCTAATCAACCTTTTTGAAACACGGTACTTAGTTCCTTTCGGAATAGCCCTTCTGTTTGCATAATGAACACAGCTGAAATGGAGGCGAGACAAAGTCAGACAACAAAGAATGAACTAATGAAGATCGTGCAGAACCCAGAAAGAGCAGGATTCATTCGACCCACTTATGTAGTTCAAAACAGAGTAAATGCTTGGTGAATATTAATATAAATGAATATGTCATTATAGTTAGTCTGAGATCTTATTGTCATAATATTGTATTTTTTATTTAGTTTTTTTAAATGGCCATTAAAACAATTTCTTTTCCACTTAAAATGCTACTTATTTGCTGGCATTACAAGTGCAACCCAGACACCAGAATGTTTTCAGATGTTAGAATTACCTTTGACTACACCGTGACTAGATATATGCCTGTTGTTTTACATCATTGGATCATCATTTGATGAATAACTGCTGCCATTATGAACAGAAAATGTGAAGTGTTTAGTGAATTCATCTCTTAATGTTCTTTTTGTTGAAATTGTGAGTTTCATCATCTCTTGAACATAGTAACCAAACAAGCTTATCACAGAGAGATTATGAAACAGCTAAACTCACGTATTATTATGATTACCCAAGGACTGATGGATTTATAATGAACTAAGAAGCAAACAGGCAAATCCTAATACTTTAGAGTGAGCATATGATAACACTAAAAGCTCCACTACATTAGTTAACACTCTAATTACTATTGATTCAAAATCCTTGGCTTTATAATGTAGATGGAACCCAATGTACTGCACATAATCAATGTTGCCATTCGTCCTTTTGAGGACAAAAACATCACTTCTAATTTATTAAAAATTCCCACTTATGAATCTATGCCCTGAGGACGAATTTGATTTCTATTGAATGCACTTGATGTTTCAGGTCTGTTCAAAAGAAACAATAGAATTAATGGTACAATGTGTTAGTCAGGCATATAATTTGGAGTTGGGACCATTGTAGGACCAAGGCTGCAAAAGCTATTCACTCTATTTGAGAAAGGCCAACTTTAAGTTTCATTTCTGAATTGCCTTAGGTTTGTAAAATCAGTTCACATTAAATGAGAATGTATTGTCGAGGTTCAGAGCTGATACAAATATACAGATATTGATCTAAAGATACTATATAAAAACTGAGGTCCAAAAGTCTGCTACTGTATGTTTCTTTTAAAGTTTCTTAAAGTTTTAAAGTTTTAAAGTTTCTTCTTTAATTACAGCAGCACCTGAGATGCATTAATTGCACAAGTTAAACCTGATGATGATGTTCTCCAGCATGCAATGATAGTACTACTACTAATAAAATTATTATTAAAACATTATTTTAAAGGAATATTTACCAGAAAAAAATTATTTACCAGAGTTTATTTAGCAGAAAATAAAACATTTCATAGGGCCTTAAAATGTTCATGTTCATGTTTTCCTTTCAGAGAGGTTAGAGTTTTTCAGAGTATATAATACGGTTATGTGGAAAGTAATGTGTTTTGAACCTTAAACAGCGTAAACACATTGCATTACACCAAATACACATATGACCCCTTTAATAATCCCCTTCAAAATTGTGTGAGACATAAATGAAGATTTGGGAACAGAAACAAGAGATTTTATGTTCAGTGGAATAACTTATGGGATACTATTAAATATGTAGAAAATAGGGTGATCACAAAAACAGAATACAAAGCTGACATATGGTTCAAATTTAAATGTTTTAAAATATTTCCATGGTTGCCATGTAACATTTAATTGCTAAACAAAGCTTTGTACTAAACTCGTGTCATAACACATTCACCTAAAACCGCTGAGCTGTATTTATTTTTCGGTGACCAACCGACTAATTAAAATTTTGTTGACTGAGCCTCTTCTCGTCAGCTAACATTAGGGGCAGCCCTACAGAAAGGTTTTGTGAACTTAATCAACGAAAGGTTTGATTGAAAAGAATGTTTTGTTTTAGTCTGTCCCTTACACAAAGCTATCGTATGACTTGAAAAGACTCGAAACAGTGCACAGGTCATATGGACCAATTTTATGATACTTTATGGTGCATTTTTGTCATTTTCGAGCTGAACAGGCCCAGTCTCTGTTATTTTTACTACAATGAAAAAGAACAGAGACTGGGACTGTTAAGCCAGGACATTCTTCAAAAAAAATTCACCTTCGGTGAGTAAATGATGACAGAATTTTAATTTGTGTGTGAACTGTCCCTTTAACGTTTCTTGTTTTTAAGTCTTCGGATGCACATCTCCTCTTTCAGCACGGCTCCTGTATCTCAGCTAGAGGTAAAAGTAAGGGGAAGAAAATAAAATAAGATCTAAGAAGATCAATAAATGTTTCATCAGATTTAAAGGATGGCATTACGCTGAGCTTTATGGCGGCTCTGACATAGTTTCAGGGTGGTCAAGTCCTTGGGAATTTAAAGAAAAGTTTATAGCGCTGTAAACATGCTACCATTCTCTTTTCCATTTCGTCCACATAAAGTGCAGACAGATCAGTAAATCTGCAATGCATGGAGGTTATGGTTGCTACTCTCTATCTCTCTCTCCTTCACCAGTGCTCCTCATCTACTCCGTTGTCCTTCACACTATTATTCTAATAGGGCCGATTTATCCTCTGATGTTTGAGATGCAGTACAATTGCTGTAAAGTAAACATGATGCTTGCACATTATCTCAGCGCTGTGTTTATATTGCTTCTGATCTGGCCCGTGATAAGAGAGCACAGCTGTCAAAGTGCACAGAAACAAAACAAACGATCCCTTGCCCTTACTCGCCGCAGGGTGATATTTTAACAAATATCTACAAACATATTGCTGCATCTGTGTTTGTTGAAAACATTAGATACATGATAATCAGCAGTGGAATTCAGCATTTTATTTGCTTAACTTTTTTTAATAACCGTGATTATCGCACAGCAGCTTTTCAGAGATTGAAGCTTAAATTCTAATGAGGCAGTTGGCAAAAACAGTCTCTCTGAAATTAAGAAATCTTGGGAGGATTTTTTTGTTTGTTTTTTTTACACACACGAATGTACTTGTGAAAAATATTGAATGGTGTCTTCGAGTTCATTAAATCTTTATTTACAATAAAAAATTATTCACTGCTGTTAGAAAATGTGTTCTTGTTCACCAGTTGTGCATTTATCAAATATACAGTAAAACCGTAATATTATGAAATATCATTGCAAATTTAAATAACTGTTGTAATATATATTAAATGTAATTTATTCCTGATGTAATGCTGAATATCAGTAGCCATTAATGCTTGCCAGGCTCATGTAATCCTTCAGAAATTGTTCTACATTTTGCTGCTCATGTAACATTTGTATTATCAATATTGCAAAACAGTTGTGCTGCTTATTTTTGAATAAAAATAAATAAATATTTCTGTTGAAATTGGTCCATTTTTTCAGGGTGCCTTGATGAATAGAAATGTCAGTTGAAAAGCATTTATTTGAAATAGAAATCTTATGTATCAATGTAAAAGTCTTTACTATCACCTTTGATCAATTTGATGTATCCTTAATGCATAAAAGTGATAATTTTAAGAAAAAAAAACTTTTGAGCATGTAGATTATATGAAGTCAGTTTCATCATTTTTTAGATAAATATGCATCTTTTCAAATGCATTTATTGTATCATGATTCCTGCAGTCATATATTGTGTGAAATGTTCTCAACTCATTATCATAAACATCAATAGTATGTTAACTCGAATAACGGACAGTGAAAAACTAAATTTAGAGATGTTTTCGGTTTATATATTAAATTCAGATCAGCACTTTAGGAATTGAAATGGACACTTCATTCTGACTCCCCTGAGGGGGCAAATTGCATCTAGCATTTTCTGTGACAAAGCAGCTTGGAGTCACAATAACAGGACAGTCAGGCTGAATCATTTGAGCCCTGAGGCTACATGAGGAGGCTTTTACCCTGGAGGAGAATGATCCAAACTAAGGAGTAGGTGGAGGGAAACATGCAGTAATGGCTTTGTCCATCCTTATTTTCATATTCCAAACCATGCTTTCTATGTGTACCATGGCTTAGTCTGATACAGGGATTGGATGCTGTGCAGGTGCAGGAGTGTGATTGTTTTGTTGTCGGGGAGGCAACACAGATGGGAGACTTTATTTACAGATGAGCTGATAACTGAGGGGATTTCCAATGTTTAGCCTAATCATTAGACACACATGGAGCAGTAAAATCTGTGCACCAGTATTAGTGCCATTAAATGAGAAAATGACCAAAATATTAAAATCCACATAGTCTGTAATTCTCATTTCCAAACAACAACAGCAAAAACAGTGCATGATTTGCTGGTCAGTTTGTGGATTTTTGCCTATTGGAATTTCTATAAATATTGCCATGCAGAATTCCAATCTGAAACTGTTCACTTTTTTTTGCATTTGAAATTATGAAATTATTACTGTAAAACATAGTTTACAGTGTTGTGCCATTTGGTGGCAGTTGTGTGATCTTTAAATAAATAAATATGTCTAGGTCATTATAGACCTACAAATCAAAAAGAACAACTCAGGCTCATTCGAAATACGTGCCTCTAAATACGTTTCTGCAACACCTTTATTATGTACAGTACCTTACTGCATGTTTTGCAGCAGTTTCAAAATGAAACGGCCAGTAAGTGGCGCTAAAACACGGGTTCAATACATGACCCTGGCACGTTTTTGTTACGTTGTTATAGGCACGTATTGCTGTGTTTGTATTTACGTTACGTTCAGGTACGTATTGTGGTGGTTCATATATATCCGATGAGTGTTGCTAAAAGTTAATGCTCTATCGTGTTGGAAATATCCTCTACACCAAACCCAACCCTGAACCTATCCGATAGTGTTAACAAATGCAAAAGTGATATAAAAACGTATTTGTTGATGCAGCCGTGCTATTTTAACATCCTTATGCGGATTTGAGCTGTTTTGCTGAACCGTAGTTTCACGGGGGGCATACCAGAGCAATTCATCACTCGAGTGCATTGCCGTATGGCGTGAGCTACCGAGCAAACCTACTGAATTAGAAAACTCATGCATATGAAGCTGTATATATGACGACAATGTTCGAAAGTATCAGTTTTCAAATCTCACAGCATGTTAAAATTGTTTTGAATTCATAACATTATATTCCTCAAATAAGTAGGCCTATGCGAAAATTAGGCTTTATTACTCAAAACTGTAGACCTGCAAATCATATTTTGAGTGAAAAGGAATAAAAGTTGTTGGAGTTTTACTGCCTCTAGTGTTCATTTCAACTGGAAACTGCATACACACGATTCGTGTGTATAGGTAAGTTTTTTGAGTTTCGCAGAAATGTATTTGCCAATAGCCGGGTTTCCATCCAAAGTTGTGAATTTAACGTATGCGCAAAATTGGAATATTGCATAAAACATTTGCGAACAAGCACTGTTTCCATCCAACGAGTCAGAGCGAACAAAATCATCACTTCCTGATAAACTGGCACCAAATATCACTAAGTAAGAGAAGCCACTGAATATAATCATTCTCAAATATAATAAATTACTTGCGCTTTGAATGAGCAGACGAATCACAATAAATGCGGTCTGGCTTTCGGAGGTGAATGTCAGCTGTTTGGGAATGCAGTCGTGGTAGACCGTTCTGGGAGTCAGTTATACAGAAATACTTTGACGACAGACTTTGCTTGGGCACTTCAGAATGACTTTCCATCTCCCATTATTCGCATTAACCCTTTTTCCAACAAGTCAAAAACCAGCTCAAGCGAGCGTAAAAACTGTTTTGCGAATTAAGGGATTTTTATTCGAAATTTGGTGTTTCCATCACTCGTTTCTCATGCGATATTTCAAAATGCGCATTAAAACAGGGTGATGGAAACATAGCTAATGTTGCAAAAGTAAAGCAACGAATTGGTGTTTTTAATTATTTAAAGAAATCTTTCACCCAGAAATTAAGATTTCCTGAATATCTACTCACCCTCAGACCATCCAAGATGTAGATGAGTTTGTTTCTTTACCAGAATAGATTTGGAGAAATTTACTGTTACACCACATGATCACCAATGGAACACTCTGCAAATGTGTGCCGTCAGAATGAGAGTTCAAACATCTGAAAAACATCACAATAATCTACAAGGAATCCACCCCATCTATTCCATCTGTATTCAATTATTAATGCTTCTGAGTCCTGTTGTCCTCTCACATCAAAAACCACTAACATATTTGTTTAAAACTATTTTGGAGTGTTATCTCTTGTAAACTGTGCTTGATCTGTGCATATTTCTCTCCTGATTCAGGCGAGATGATGAAAAGGCCTTAATGATTGGTTTGTTTCTTACAAACACACAGCTTTTCACTTCACAAAATGTTAATTGATGGACTGGAGTTTTCTGGATTACTGGTGGATTATTGTGATTAGTTTTTTTTTTTTATCAGCTGTTTGGACTCTCATTCTGACAGCACGCATTCACTGCTGAGGATCCATTGGTGAGCAAGTAATTTGATGCTAAACTTCCAAATCTGTTCTGATGAAGAAACAAACTCATATACATCTTGGCTGAGAGTGAGTAGATTTTGAGCAAACTGAAATTTTTGGGTGAACTGTTCAGATCTTCATAATAAATGCAATGGCATATACAGTATAAAATTTGAGAAAATAAATCAAGTGTTAGAAATAAAAATAGACAATATTAGAAATGCTATTTCTAGTACAACCTCTGTCCAAAAAGTTATTTTATTTGACATGATGAAGCTTGTGCGTAGACAAAGTTTCTTCATTTGCACAATTCATAGAAAGTACCTCTTCATGCAATCTATCTCATCTGCGAGTCGGAGAACCCCAAGACGCTGGCTGTGACAGGCTGAATGCTCTGGGCCCTCCTCTGTGGATTCTCACACCATGTAACTGACTGTTGTTTGGATTCATAAACAGTGTGATTGAGTGCTGCTGGCAGCCCAGCTGCCATTACAGTCAGTGCTAGCTGAAAAACGACAGCCAGGACTAGCAGCGAGGGAAATCATGCCGCTGTCCCGCTGACGGCTGCTAATCATTTCCTGTGTTTGTGTTCTTAGTGGCCCTTTACTACTGCTGTCCATCACACCTTACATTTGTGCAGAACAATCGCTTTTGCTGAATGATGATATATGTTTGAAAGAACCCCTCTGTCTCTATTTGAAAATATCAGATTAGCTTTGGTGCCAGTGCATGCAAAAATATTGTTATTTTACAACTTTGTTACATCAACTTATCTGAGAGAGTATATTTGGTCCAGATTATATTTGAACACTTCCAGACACTCAGATCACATTTGCCGATGTCTGAAATGATTTTGCATTAGGCACAGACATCAAACCAAGTAGCATCTGAGCTACCGCAGAACCAGCTTTATTTTTACTAGCCAGTTTTGCCATTACTTGATTAAAGTTGATCTAATGATTGATGTAAGTATTTCAACTTAGATTTTTACTGCCATTTATATTGTTTTTTATACTTGTGCGTTTAGCAGATGCTTTTCCAGTGCAACTTATAATGTACATTATGAAGTCTGTTTTCACTTCATCAGTTTTACCTACCATTTATTTATTTATTTATTTATTTTTACGAGCATTTAAAGGGTTAGTTCACCCAAAAATGAAAGTTCTGTCATTAATTACTCACCCTCATGTTGTTCCAAACCCGTAAAAGCTTCGTTGATCTTCGGAACACAAATTAAGATATTTTTGATGGAATCTAAGAGCTCTCTGACTTTCCATAGACAGCAAGGATATTACCACGATCAACTTACAGAAACGTAGCAAGGACATCGGTAAAATAGTCTATGTGACATCAGGTGTTCAACCGTAATTTTCCGAAGCTACGAGAAAAACAATAATAACAATTTATTCAACAATTCTTCTCTCTGAGTTACCGTCTTCCTCTATTTTGGAGAGTTCCCCAGAACGTTATCAACGTAATCAGCATTGTTTACATTCAGCACGCGCGCTGTCTACTGAACGTAAACAACGCTGATTACATTGATTACGTTCTTGGGTACTCTCCAAAATGGTGGAAGACGGTAACTCGGGGAGAAGAATTGTTGAATAAATGATGTTATTATTGTTTTCTTTGCGCACAAAAAGTGTTCTCGTAGCTTCGTAAAATTAAGGTTGAAACTCTGATGTCAAATGGACTATATTACCGATGTTCTTGCTACGTTTCTGTGCGTTGATCGTGGTAATATCCTTGCTGTCTAAGGAGGGTCAGAGAGCTCTCAGATTCCATCCAAAATATCTTAATTTGTGTTCCAAAGATGAACGAAGGTCTTACAGGTTTGGAACGACATGAGGGTGAGTAATTAATGACAGAATTTTCATTTTTGGGTGAACTATCCCTTTAA
>NW_015625652.1:669010-675088 GCF_001515625.1 Sinocyclocheilus rhinocerous | reverse complement strand
CTTGCTACGTTTCTGTGCGTTGATCGTGGTAATATCCTTGCTGTCTAAGGAGGGTCAGAGAGCTCTCAGATTCCATCCAAAATATCTTAATTTGTGTTCCAAAGATGAACGAAGGTCTTACAGGTTTGGAACGACATGAGGGTGAGTAATTAATGACAGAATTTTCATTTTTGGGTGAACTATCCCTTTAAGTGATTTTTTAAATGTTTTTTTATGTTTTTTTTTTATTTTATTAAGAATTATTCATTCTTGATATCAGGAATTGGATTTCTCCTGGTAACAATGACTATTTTTTGATATCAGGAATTACATTTCCACTAGTAACAATGTTAATTATTGATATCAACAATTACATTTTCACTAGTTAAAATGGTAATTATTGATATCAGGAATTAAATTTCAACTAGTAAAAAATATTATTCTTGATATCTTTAATTGTATTTTCACTAGTTAAAATTTGCCATAGACTGCCATTCAAAATCAATTGTTGATATCAAGAATTGATTTCGTACTAGTTAAAATTCCAATTTCACATATCAGAAATACAATTCTTATTTCTTACTAGAAAAAAACTTTGTTTTTGATATCAGTAATTACGTGGTTCCTAGTACAAATGTCTATTCTTGATATCAACAATTGAATTGCCACTAGTAAAAATGTTCATTTTTGATATCAATAATTCAAATGTCACTAGTGACAATGTTTATTTCTGATATCATGAATGTGATGGTTACTGGTAACAAAAGTCATTTTAGATATCAGAAATGACTCTCCTAATTATTGATATCAGAAATACATTTTTAGATTTTAGAAATGACAAATGCAACATGTTGAAATACATTTACAGACATCAAGAATTAACATTTCAACTAGTGACAAATGAATTATTGATATCAGCAATTCACATTTTTACTAGTAACAATGTAATTACTGATATCAAAAATAAAGGCTTTTACTAGTAAGAATTGTATTTCTGATATGTGCAATTGGAATTTTAACTAGTAAGAAATCAATTATTGATATCAGCAGTTGAATTTGAATGGCAGCCTATGTGTGATTACTGATATCAAAAATAAAGGTTTTTACTAGTAAGAATTGTATTTCTGATATGTGAAATTGGAATTTCAACTAGTAAGAAATTAATTCTTGATATCAACAATTGAATTTGAATGGCAGCCTATGGTGACATTTAACCAGTGAAAATACAATTACAGATATCACGAATTATATATTTTTTTACTAGTTGAAATTTAATTCCTGATATCAAGAATTATATTTTTTACTAGTTGAAATTTAATTCCTGATATCAAGAATTAGCATTTTAACTAGTGAAAATTGAATTGTTGATATCAAGAATTAACATTGTTACTAGTGGAAATGTAATTTGTGATATCAAAAATAGCCATTGTTACTAGGAGAAATCCAATTCCTGATATCGATAATTAGCATTTTAACTAGTGAAAACTGAATAGATGATATCAAGAATTCATATCCTGTGAAGAAATAAAAGTCGAAACGGCTTGCCATAGTAGGAAGGGCAAGTACATGTGGTGTGCCGAGAGTGCTATTATTAGTAGTAGTACAGCTGTGAAGGCCATGATTCTTTCACAGCTGGAATAAAAGGTACAGCAGATAATGAGCAAGGACAGAGCATGTTTTCATAGATGCTTGATAATTGCTGATTAAATATTCATATGCAATTTCTGTGTTCACAGGATGATAGATATATGCGAGCTGATTTTCACATGAAATCTTTCACTTGAATTTCTATAATCCTCAGTGTTGCCCTCTACATATCCAACAAATTTCAAATTCAGCATGTTGAAGATATTTCAAATGTAGCACCGAAATGTCACAAGACCTGCCTGAGGGCTATATTTAGTTGTCTCTAAATGCCAGTGATCACTGGATCCTCTCTCCTTCCATGTCAGGAAAGGTATCCTTAGTGTTTTAGTGCAGCAACATTTTTTTTCCAATTGACGCTGCTGCAGGTGTACTTAATATCATATATAAACCCCAAAACTGGAGGTAATAAATCCAACGAGTTCTCTTTAGCCTATAGATTAATTTAAGACATTCTGTACTACTAATATTATTAATAAAAACATCAAACTTAAAATGCAGAAAGAAAAAATGATACATGACATGACATGAAATATAAGACAATGCATCTGATTAAAATGATTCAAAAACATTATTAAATATAATAATAATAATAATAATAATATGTATATACAAACGTATTATTTGATTCAAATAATTTTTATTATGATTCAAATACATTATTATTATTATTATTAAAATTTTTATATACACTCCCAATCAAAATTTTAAAAAAGAAATGCATATACTTTTATTCAGCAAGGATGCATTAAATTGATCAAATGTGACAGTAAAGATTTAAAATAAATGTTGTTCCTGAAGAAAAAAAAAAGGTAAACAGGACAACTGTTTCCCACATTAATAATAATTAGAAATGTTTCTTGAACAGCATCTTAGAATGATTTCTGAAGGATCATGTGACACTGAAGACTTCAGCTTTGCCATCACAGGAATACAATATATTTAAAGAAAATACAAATATTTGAAACTGTATTTTTGATCAAATAAATGCAACCTTGGTGACCATAAGAGACTTCTTTCCAAAACATGAAAAATCTTGACGACCCAAACTTTTGAATAGTATACATTTTTGGATCATTTGTCGCAATAATGCTTTTTGCTAGTAGGAGCTATTAGTTTCAGCATCTGCCACCAGAAGCAAACAAGACCATGCTATATAAATAATAGTAAATAAACTTACAGACTTTTCATTACTTATTTTAAATTCGACACATGCAATGACCAGACAAATCTGCTCATCTTTACAACTGCGCCATTGATGTGCTTGACCCTGTAATTACTTTAACAGTATATTTAGTATTACACTATTACTTAATTTAGTCAATCCCAATCATGTAAATGGCAGAAGCAATTTATAAAAACTAGATAAAAAAAGAGAAACGTATTAATTAAAAGTAATAAAAAAGGTATACTGTAAATTATTTTAGTGATGGGAAACCTTCACTGTGGGAATTTCGATTAAGAGACAAGGTTGGCTTTTATGGTGATTCTGTGACTTTTAGCTTCAGATATGCGAGGGAGCCTAACAGCCTCAAAGAGGTAACATAAGAACCGAGTCATCCGCTGTTTTGCTTTGAAGAACCCACTTTTGCCCTTGTGCTCCATCTGTCATCATCCCCTTCCATTGACAACGCATTAATCGCAGAGGCTCAGGGAGTCTTTTACCCAAAGTCTCTTATTCTTTACCCTTCGCATCGTGCCGCTGGTTCAAATCCCATCGGCATAGTGTGTGTTCGTTGCTGTGGAAAAGTGGTTTGTTAATGTGTGTAGCAGGGCCCGTATTGTACTGTATATCTACCGGGTTTCAGTGCAGATGTGTTAACACGAGTCCAATGGGAGCTCTAATCAGAGCAAGAGTGCACTCGAGGGCCACGCAGCCTCGTTTGCTGCCGGCTAGAGCTGATAGATGGGCCCGCTGTCGACGCTTAGACTGGGCCAGAGCGGTTCCACCCCCTTCCCGCTAACCCAGCCTGACATCTCTACGGCCCACCTGCAGCTTACGTGTCCGTGTGGCCCTGACTCATTGGCACGCTCCAGAGAGCCTGACGAAAATAGCCTGCCTCCACACCTCCTTCTTTTATCACACTCTTCTGATTCACATGTTTACTTGTGTGCAACCGATAGTGGACTGTGATGTGCTTTTTGCGAATCACGCTTGGTTTCTTTCAAAAGCATACGGCTTGAATTGTGGGCAGAGTGAGAACCGAGGGGTCGGAGATGTGAACTTCTGCCATTCCTTACGCTCAAGGCATATATGCTTGAAAGCTTTCTTCGTTTTATGGTTTCTTGGTTTGCATTTATTTTAGACTGGCAAAATTTGCAAAGTGCCTCTGGGGGAGAAATGGATCAAATAATGCTGTGCGTTTCATTAGTTGTGTGATTTCTAACAACACTTCAGGGGATGTGCATTGTATATGGTCCGTGGTAGCGTAGCAACATGGGCAATGGCCATATAATGTGAATGTTAGAGGAACTGATCATCCATCACCTGTATAGGGCTCATATTTTCTCTCAAAATCTTCAGTTACTAGAAATGGATCAGTTTGATAGATTCAGTCCTGATTTGCCCTGATCGCTCGTGGCAGCCAATTAAATTGAGTTATTCATGCTGCGACAGGTCTGTGGCTGTTTGAGCAGACAGAAGCTCCTGCGCGTGGTGGATGTACTCTAAAAATAACCATGGAAATAGTCAACAATACCTTGCTGTTTCCTGTACTGACAGGGCTTCGCAAATTCTCATAAAAACGCTGACTAAAGGCTTGTCAATACTGTAAAGAATCACATTTGTTCCACTGATGTAAATGTAGTCTTTGTGCAGCTCACTTCTGATATAATGTCACTGTTTATTGTTTAGTCGATTGAAAAACAGCAGGTAAAGAGTAGCCTGGGACAGTGTAGTATAATATTGAAAGTATAATTAATAATAATAATATTAATAATAATGTAATTAATTATTTTGTATGCATAATTTAAATGTATTTACTTATTTATAATGAATATATATTTTAATATAATTAATTATTGTGTTAATAACATCAAAAAGTACTATTACTGAACTGATAACTGTTCAGAATGTTACCGTTTTCTGGAAGCATTTTACACTAAAAACAAGAATTTAAGCAAATGCTTTGCAACTTGCAAAAATGTACTTATAACTAAATTATTTGATGATATAAAAGTCTAAATTTAGGAGGGTTAGTCAAGGCACCAAGTTTGTTGACATGGGGCACTGGCCCCCCAATTAGAACCACCCCGCTGATGCCTCTATACACTGTTTTGGTAATTGGCATGTAAAAGGATTATGTGAATTGGGTTTTGGGATTAAAGAGTTATCAGATACTCGAGTGCATGCAATTCCTCTTGTTTGTTTTTGTAACAGATAAAAAAAAAATGCATTGAGCTCATTAAAGAAACATGACTTAGCTCTAAAACACATTGTTAGGTGAAACAGTAACTTGACCCTTCAGTATAGCAGTTTTGAGTTTGCCTCCAACTGAAATGCAGTAATTTTGTGTTTTCTGAGGTAATGGAGATCACCCAATGACCACAGCTCTGGAATGGCAAGCACAACCCACACACTTGATGAGAGGCGTCATGCCCTTATAAACTGAGGGGGCTTGTGCATGTGGAACCAAGTTCAATTATTAAAGACACATGTACACATTAATAATTAGGTTAATAATGTTAATAATAATTTAAGTTTAATAATGCATGAATATTGTAGGTAAAAATGGGTTTGTCTACCATGCTGTGCCAAAAAGCACACAATCGCATGTAAATATGGTCAGTCTATTCAAGTTGCACCATATATGTGACCCTGGACCACAAAACCAGTTATAAGTAGCACTGGTATATTTGTAGCAATATCCAACAATACATTGTATGGGTCAAAATTATTGATTTTTCTTTTATGCCAAAAATCATTAGAATATTAAAGGGGTCATATGATGCGATTTCAATTTTTCCTTTCTCTTTGGAGTGTTACAAGCACTTGGTGCATAAAGAAGATCTGATAAATTGCAAAGACTAAAGTCTCAAATCCAAAGAGATATTCTTTATAAAAGTTAAGAGTCAGCCACACCTACCTAAAACGGCTCGTTCTAACACGCCCCCACATATCTACCTCACTATGTGGGAAGATTTGCATAACGCCGCCCAAATGTTCACGCAAAGAAAGAAGGCGTAACTTTGATTCTCGCTGTAGTATTGTTGTTGCCACCACCGCCATGTTGTGAAGGCGCTGTGTGCTTCGTTGTGAAAGCGAAACTACTTCGTTTGGTCTTCCAAAAGAGGACGATATACGCTTCGTCATGCTGGAGCTGATCCGTGCTGGTCGCTGAAGAAATACATCGCTTCTGACTCATAGCCTGTAAGTACATTTTTTATATTTAAAGAAATTGCCACTGATGATTAAAACGCGAGTTTTAAGCAGTGTAGAGTAGTGCTTGTTGTTTG
>NW_015625652.1:659164-668489 GCF_001515625.1 Sinocyclocheilus rhinocerous | reverse complement strand
ATATTTTCTCTCAAAATCTTCAGTTACTAGAAATGGATCCGCTTGATATATTCAGTCTTGATTTGCCCGATCGCTCGTGGCAGCCAATTAAATTGAGTTATTCCTGCTGCAACGGTTTTAGTGTGACAGGTCTGTGGTTGTTTCAGCAGACAGAAGCTCCTGCATGTGGTGGAAGTACTCTAAAAATAACCGTAGAAAAAGTCAACAATACCTTGTTGTTTCCCGTACTGACAGGGCTTCACTAATTCTCATAAAGATGCTGACTAAAGGCTTGTCAATACTGTAAAGGATCACATTTGTTCCACTGATGTAAATGTAGTCTTTGTGCAGCTCACTTCTGATATAATGTCACTGTTTATTGTTTAGTCGATTGAAAAACAGCAGGTAAAGAGTAGCCTGGGACAGTGTAGTATAATATTGAAAGTATAATTAATAATAATAATATTAATAATAATGTAATTAATTATTTTGTATGCATAATTTAAATGTATTTACTTATTTATAATGAATATATATTTTAATATAATTAATTATTGTGTTAATAACATCGAAAGTACTATTACTGAACTGATAACTGTTCAGAATGTTACCGTTTTCTGGAAGCATTTTACACTAAAAACAAGAATTTAAGCAAATGCTTTGCAACTTGCAAAAATGTACTTATAACTAAATTATTTGATGATATAAAAGTCTAAATTTAGGAGGGTTAGTCAAGGCACCAAGTTTGTTGACATGGGGCACTGGCCCCCCAATTAGAACCACCCCGCTGATGCCTCTATACACTGTTTTGGTAATTGGCATGTAAAAGGATTATGTGAATTGGGTTTTGGGATTAAAGAGTTATCAGATACTCGAGTGCATGCAATTCCTCTTGTTTGTTTTTGTAACAGATAAAAAAAAAATGCATTGAGCTCATTAAAGAAACATGACTTAGCTCTAAAACACATTGTTAGGTGAAACAGTAACTTGACCCTTCAGTATAGCAGTTTTGAGTTTGCCTCCAACTGAAATGCAGTAATTTTGTGTTTTCTGAGGTAATGGAGATCACCCAATGACCACAGCTCTGGAATGGCAAGCACAACCCACACACTTGATGAGAGGCGTCATGCCCTTATAAACTGAGGGGGCTTGTGCATGTGGAACCAAGTTCAATTATTAAAGACACATGTACACATTAATAATTAGGTTAATAATGTTAATAATAATTTAAGTTTAATAATGCATGAATATTGTAGGTAAAAATGGGTTTGTCTACCATGCTGTGCCAAAAAGCACACAATCACATGTAAATATGGTCAGTCTATTCAAGTTGCACCATATATGTGACCCTGGACCACAAAACCAGTTATAAGTAGCACTTATGGCTATATAATGAGTATGCATGTAGTACCAAGCAGAAGAGGTTTGCTCAATGTACCATACATGTCATTTCTCATGTAATGTGAATATATTTTTAAATGAATCCAGGCCTCATTTGTTAGCTCATATTAAATATACTTCTGCGCCTTACGGTTCAACACACAAGGCTGTGCAGTGAGATCGAATTGATCTTGGCCTGTCGTTGTGATAAAAAGCTTTGTGAATGGGTGAATTTTGTGGAAATGTGATAGCATGAAAAAAAATCTGTTGAATGTCAGATGTATTTAAGGCCAGTGACTGATTGTTCACAAGCATGCACGTGTGCAAGTGTCTCAGTGGATGCAAGTGTGTGTGCGTACGCTCCGTGTGTTTGCACTTGTCGTTTTGTTAATTGTCTCTGATTTGTGCGTTTGTTGAGTTCTCTTGTCAGTACACGAGTAAATGAATGTTTTATGAGTCAAGGCCTTTTAAGTATGCTCATTCCCCAGCCTCAAGCTGTCACTTCCAATTCCTCTGAATTCCGCTTCCCGTTCCCTCTGCTCCCAACGAGGAATATCACAGCTGACGTGGCTTAATTACAAGAGTATGTTTAGCCTGAACACATCACCTCACGGCTCGCATAGGTCACTTGTGCCACAGGTTGTTTCTTGGTCAGTGGTTACAAGGCCTTTGTCTCTCTCTTCTAGGTTTTCATTTGTAACACTAAAAATAAAAATCATCTGTGGGGCTTCACTGCCTCGTAAACCACATGCAATAGAACTGTCTCTGTGCTCTCACATATGCATGTTAAAATGGATCATGAGCCATACTGGCATGAATTTATTTGCGAGTTGTTAAAGTACATGGTGCATCCACTCTAGAAGGCTGATTTTTTTGGAAAGGGACAGCCATCGTTAGTGTACCGGCAAGGTGAACACAAGCAGCACTAATGAATGAATAATGACGGTCACCAAGGTAACTGTGCATATTTATGCAGTGCACCCTATTTACAACAAGGGACAAAATAAAATGAAACGTTTGCTTGTTGTTCTGCCAAAGCAGTGGTGCAGAGCAGCATTTTATCTCATTAATAAATGCCAGATAAGATCCAGTGCAGCGACTTCCAATCCCCAAGATACATTTAGCATTAATGTTGCACAGCGTAAAATCAATAAACACTGGATAGTAATGGCTGAAATCTATTAGTAATAGCAGACAAACCTCTAACTCATAGGTACAATTTTCAGAAAATGCTAGTAACTAATAATAGTAGTTAGCTTGATTAGTCAAGTCATTAATGTGCATTATTGAAAGTAATGGTTCAAGTTAGAGCCCCTTCAGCTTACCGGACAACAACAATACCATTAAATGATCCCAAGTAATAAGACTAAATCACCAGGTACATGGTGCTTAAAAAGAAGTCGTAAATAAAAACATCAACGGTGTTTTTGTTGTAATTCTTTAGTACAAATAGGCAAGTTCATGGAAATGTACAATTAGGGGCCGTACACGCAACATGTTTTTCTTGATTTTTTTTATTTGTATGTAAAAATGTGATGAATGGCCTCATTTTGACTGTTGTGCTTACATCTTGAGTAATATATGTTATAAAAGCAGCATCTCACACAAGTTTTATTTTTTATTTATTTTTTATTTTTATTTTTTTTGAAAAAAAAAATTTAAAAAACAGTTTGATTTTTTTGGCCATTTGTATCAGTTTTGGTGAATTTTTTTGTACACAATTTGCTATTAAATTCTGAACAAACAGCTGATAAAAACATCACAATAATCCACAAGTAATCCACATGACTCCAGTTCATCATTAAGGCTTTGTAACTTTAAGCCATCGTTTCTGAGTTCTGTTCAAAATCCACCGACATATTTGAATGAATGAATGAATGAATGGATGAATGATGCATTTATATAGCGCTTTATTGTGTATTGTTGTACACTCAAAGTGCTTTGCAATCATGTGTGGAGGGTCTCTCCTCAACCACCACCAGTGTGCAGCATCCACGTGCCATGGGATTTTTAATGACCACAAAGAGTCAGGACCTCGGTTTAACGTCTCATCCGAAAGACGGTGCTTTTTGACAGTATAGTGTCCCCGTCACTATACTGGGGCATTAGGATCCACACAGACTACAGGGTGAGCACCCCATGCTGGCCTCACTAACACCTCTTCCAACAGCAACCTAGTTTTCCCAGCTGGACAACCTAATATTAAAACCTCGGTTTTATCCTCATTTAACTGCAGGAAATTATTAGACATCCATGTCTTAATATCATGTACACATTTCAATAATACATCAAATGAAACCGCAGAATCAAGCCTTACTGGTAGATAAAACTGACCAGGTTCAACCCTGCTTAGCTTCAGTGGGCAACCAGTCTTGGGCTGTGGCCTTATCACCCTGCAAAACAGATCTATTTGTTTAGAACTGTTTTTGACTGCCCCATGTCAACAGTGAATGGGTGCCATGAGAATGAGAGTTCACACAGCTGATCAACATCACAATAATCCACAAGTAATCTCAAAACTCCAGTCCATCAATTAAGTGAAAAGCTGTGTTTATGAGAATAAAGTCTATCATTAAGTTGTTTTAACATCAAACAGTCGCTTCTGGCAAAAATGCTTGTCTATAATGCATAATGAAGCATTGTCCAGTGAAAACATCCATCCCCTGTTGTCCTCTCACATCAAAATCCATCAACAAATTTGAACTAATATGGACTGTTTTCACTTATAAACGGTGCTTCTGTGCATATTTCTTTCCTGATTCAAACAAGATGACTTGTAATAGGAAGCAATGCTTTGAAGCTAAAAACATCTTGATTTGTTTATTACAAACATGCAGTTTTCACAAGACATCAATTGAAGGACTGGAGTCTTGTGGATTATTGTGATGTTTTTATCACCCATTTGAACTCTCATTCTGACGGCACCCATTCACTGCAAAGGATCCATTGGTGAGCAACTTATGTAATGCTAAATTTCTCTAAATATGTTCCAGTGAAAAAATGCACTCATCTACATCTTGGATAGCCTGAGAGAGAATACATTTTCTGTAAATTTAAATTTTTAGGTGAACTATTCATTTAAGGCTGAAATATAGTTCAAAACATCACCACTAGTTGCTGAACGTCAGAGCTAGTCTGTAGATTTTGGGTAGTCTGAGTTGACAGATTTACCAGAAAATCACTTTATGTATGGTGGGCAAAGACTAGCTATGATTCCATCAAGTCAGAGGATATCAAATGTCTGCTATTTTGGAACAATTCTTTGTTCAGATTTTAAAAAAGAAAAAAAAAATCTGTAGACCTAGACTCTCTTTCATTCAGCTACCCTGTGCTTTACTTTTTTGAAATGCAAAAACACCTTCTGTGTGAATGGCCCATAAACCATTTGTTTTCCAGCATCGTCATTCTAAGCAGCACCACAAAAATGTTTCTTTGTGTGGTCACTTTTGGAGTCCGTTGGAGAACTGGGAGATCTGTGTTTGCCCCGAAGTGTAGGCATCAGAGCCAGAGAGGGGAGGATAATGTATTTGGCTCCTGAGTGTATCACATGTGGCTCTTTTAATGTGACAGCTGGGCTCTTTGGGCACTTTGGCTGGGCATGGACAGCCCGGGAATGCAGTGCTAATGGTGCTCGGAGGGTGACAGCCGCGGAGGCACGGGCCCGTTGCGGCCCCTCTGTCAGCCCACACGGCTGCTCTGGCTGACGTCTGGGTGCGGATTTCCTCCTCCGTGTGCCACTCACCTATGTGGAGGCCGGCTAATTTAGGCATGGCCGATGACAGCCGTGAAATGGCGGGATTAGGCTTTTTTCAGGGGAACTGGGAAAAGTCAGCGCACAGTCACACACAAGTGTCTCCTTTTCACATTATCCTCTTCAAAATTGATAATCTCAGACATCCTTTTATCAGGCAGAAACATCCATGTGGTAACCCTCTCTTTTTCTTGTGATTACTAGATGAATTGTGATGGGCATTGTTATTCTGAATGTTAGTCTCTGTGTTTTGCAGTAATAGATATTATTTTGAGTGGTATATGTGGTGTTTTTTTTAATCTATTGTTCACTGTGGGTTTTGGGTCTATGTTTGGAGTAGCATACTAGCGTACTATTCTTACTATGTACAGTATGTATACTGTGCGCAGTATACCAATTTAGTTTTCCAAAACGAGCATTATTCAAAAGTATGCTCAACTTTTTTTCACTCATACTGATGGAACTACCAGAAGTTAAGACATTTTTACAGAAAATGGATTTAAAATGCAAAATATGTGTTTTAATTTTTAAGATGATAACCGAATAGCACAAATGTGCAGCGTAATGAAGTAATGTGACAACAGTGTATAGCATACTATTGTTGGAAACATTTGCGAATGTCTGCTTCACTTTTTAAAACAGTAATCAGTATGCACAGTTTTCATTTACTAATTGATGTGATTTAAGTGTTTGATTTTGAGTGTTTAATTCACAAATGTTTAAATCACTGTCTATACTCGGTTTCTCTCTTGATGTACAGTAGAGTACATCAACTGTAGCATATATTTTATATGTTTTTGAAATATGTCTCTTATGTACACCAAGGCTGAATTTATTAGAGAAAAATATAGTACAGTAAACATTATAAAATATTATTACAATTTAGTATAAATATTTTTTTATTAAATGTAGTTTATTTCTGTGATGACAGCTGAATTTTCAGCAGCCATTACTCCAGTCTTCATCGTCATATGATCATTCAGAAATCACATGATCATTCAGATCTCAAGTAACATTTCTTCTTCTTCTCATATTATTATTAATGTGCCACTTAATATTTTTGGAAACCGTGATGTCACAAGAACAGCATTTAATTGAAATAGAGATATTGTAACATTATAATTGTTTTTGCTGTCACTTTTGATTCGTTTTATGTGACTTTTGAATAAAATAATTTAATTTCTAAAAGAAAAAAAAAACCTCTTAGAATACAAACTTCAAATCTGTGTGGTTTGCAGTGTTACAGTAAAGTGGACTAGATAATATATTTGTAGATTATTAGTAGTAATTTCTTATGTCCTTTCTTTTAACAGAAGCCACTGAGCACAACATCTGCTTCCCATATTCATCTCAGTATCAGGCTATAAAAGGAGCTCCCAGTTGTCTTCAGCTGGCTTTTTGGCAGAGCATAGTGGAGATATTGTTGATTAAAGTGCTTCATTTAACTCTCTATATCTTTAATGCCATTTTAATAGCAATACATCACTTTTAACCTTTTAAGAAGGCATTTAGTTGTTGATGCTTGGCCATTTTAAGCCATTTTAACCATTGGGGGTTTATGTAAATGTTATGTCCATGTAGTAGTAGCATTGCTCCATGTGACATTATACTAAAGACAGTTTTTGTGTGCTTTATTCAAATGTATAACACTTAACTGTTATCTGTTTGGAAGGCTGACTTAAGGCTCTGAATAAACTGACTCACAATTCTTTTGGACTTGGTGTTTGGCAATATTCACCATATACATATATATTCTTACAAAAGGTACCTGTGAGGTAAATTATTACTGGGTCTCCCACCCTTTTTTTTTTTTTTTTTGTCCCCTTTACACCAGATCTGTATGCAGGTTTTGACCTGCTATTACCCTTTACAGAGTTAATACATGCTCACTCTTTTTCCTTTCAGGCATTATTCATTTACTCTGTGTATTTCCTTAGGGAAAACACAATTGGGTCAAAAATACAGTCGGATGAATGAATTCCGGATAAGCTATTATTTGAATTAGAATGCCTTTTCTGAAGACACATGTAGTGTTAAAGCACCACAGACTGGAGGAAACAAAAATTACATGGGGTTGTGTTTGCGAAAGGCTCGAATAGATGGATAACAGCAGCTGGCTGATAGAAACTGACAAGCCTTTTTTTGAAGCTGTAGAACATTACAAAAACAGTGGTTGGTTGAGTTAGCAACAATTTGGTCAGATGGGCTGGTGGAGATAAGACGAAATAGCCCAGCTGCTTCCAGCATTGCAGTGTGCTACAAGTGCCCTTCTCACTGTGCTGCATTTCATGTTGACCCAGACACCGTAATGTTCCTTTTATTTGTTTTAAAGTGGTCTAGTCTGCTTCATTTTAGAGGGTACCCAAACCCTTGGCACCATGGTTAATGAATATGTAAGCATTAACTAGGCACTTTAGATGAAAACAAGGCTGTGAGCATCTTCGATATGTTGAACTGTCTGTTCTGTTACTTTGTATCCATCACTTTGACATATTTGTTTTATTGGTTGCATGATTAATATCCTGGTACAGAACAGTATATTATGTTAAACATGCTGTACTTCTTTAAAGACTGTATGGTGTCTAATCTGAGAATACTAAAATAAAATGTGTACTTTTCTATGTAAGTGAGATATACTAAAATTACAATTTTGTTATAACCTTATGTATGTATATGACTTTCTTCTTTCAGAAGTATACAATCAGAGTTATATTTAAATATGTCCTAGATCTTCCAAGCTTTATACTGGCAGTGAATGGGTGTTGAGATTTTGAAGTCCAATAAAGTACATCCATCCATCATAAAAAAGCTAGAGATTGTGGTTTATAAAGTTTCAATATGGATATCATTCTTACACAAGTAAGAATAATAATCAAACACACCAGAGCATGCTAATCAGTGTCTTCAGGATCATTAGAAAATCAGAAGTAGGTGAGTTTGATCAGGGTTGGGACTAAACTCTGCAGGAAAGTCGATCGTGAGCAGAATATTTTAACTATTTACTGTTTGCAATTGTAATTTTGTCAAATGATCCAAAATGTGATACTACTATTACACTTTGTGTATTAAGATACTTGTATAAAAATTAACAAAACAAAAGAGTCAAAATTGTAATATTTAAACGTCATTTCCACATCTATTTCATTCACAGAATGTTATCAAGCACAATACATTATTAGACATGTAATGGAAACGATATCCTGGTGGATGTGTTTATGATTTTAAGGACAAAATGACAGAAATATTATGCAATGTTAGATATTAGTTCACATATAAACTGAGAGTGTGAAAGGTGTTATTACAGAGTCTAAATGTCCACAGGGCCAGGTGCATAGTTAAAGATAGACCCATTTACAAAACAGTTATTCATAGACTGTATATAAGGGGGAAAAAAGTTTGGCTCCGTTTTAGTATAGTTATCAGCTGGAATGTGCTTGCTTACTAATCAAAAGCTATGTAGTAAGCAAATAAGCCAGCCCTCTCTATGAGAGTTAAATCCCCTTTGTACAGGAAAGCCAGAAAGTTCCACAGAAGAAACTCTTAAGTCCTCATTTCCTAATCTTGTTACATAATGACTCAGTATATCAGTGATATGGTCCTGGGGTGTGATTAGCACTGCAGCTAAATCAGTCGTGTAAATCCAACTTCAGACTTTCCCCTCACTATTTTATGCTCCTACTTTAATTGAAGATCATCTTTCGAAAGAGGAGAAATATTTTAGTTTTGTTTTTCCACCTTTTACCTTCACAACAGTTACTGGAAGAAGGTAAACACTTTTTCTGTTCTGATTTGTTCTGTAATTTTTTTTTTTTTTCAAAGCTCTGCATATGCCTGTTTGGGTGAGATAGGAGAGAACCAAGCAGAGACACATCTCTGTGCTATCTCTGCCTGCGACATATGTGCCGAGAAGGGGCTGTGTGTACAATAAGCCAGTATTCGCCAGTGAAAGCCTGCCTGCTGCCTCCCGCTCGCCTCGGTACTACACAGAGGTTGACAAACGACTGAATGGAATAAAAACATATTGGTGCTGGGGTAAATGGAAACAGAAAAAAATGTAAGGGGAAAAGAAATGGCAGGAGGGAGGTGTGTGCGATGCGTGATAAGGCAGGTCGAAAGCTTTGAGTTGAGCTGAGCGGGACAGTGAACCGTGTAAGTGTGTGTGTGTATGTGTGTGTGCTTTTAGGGGTCTGCAGCAAGGTGAGTCATGCCTTGCAA
>NW_015625652.1:640986-659061 GCF_001515625.1 Sinocyclocheilus rhinocerous | reverse complement strand
AATCTTTGCAAATCGCCTTTCCTAATAATGTGCTAATTAGCAAGTTTCACGATGAATACAGCTAAAGTAAACAGTCTGTGAGAGCAGCTCGGAAGAGAGGGGCAGGGTCAGCAGAGCTCATTAACATTTAAAGGAAAATGCTACAAATCTGCATGCTCTGAAAAGAGCTGTTTTTGACAGTGTAAAAAAAGGTGGTTTTTACACTACCATTGAGAAATTTTAACCAAACTATGTTACAGACTTTTCATTAAGACCCTAAAGAATCATATCAACTTGTGGAAAATGGGCATCCTATGACCCCTTTAAATAAAATAAAATGTAAAAAATAACAAAATGTTGTTGGCATGAGATGCAATGAATATACCTATTCTGTGGGACCAATAATTAAAAATATTGAAGATATTATCATGAATTTCTTATTATAATCGTTTTAGGTTATTATAGTGATTACAGATATGCAAGTGAAAGGCTTATATTTGATATGGAAATAAAACATTACAATACAACAATATTTGTATTATAATGTTATTCAGTGATTTACTCATATGCTACAATAATGTAATATTTGGCATACTTTCACAGCAAATATGTATTGATTAATTTGGTTAATCTGCATATCATGTAATAAAATCCATTTCAACAATATTTGTATTATAATGTTATTCAGTGATTTACTCATATGCTACAATAATGTAATATTTGGCATACTTTCACAGCAAATATTTATTGATTAATTTGGTTAATCTGCATATCATGTAATAAAATCCATTAAAAAAAATTAAACCATTAAAGGAATAGTTCACCCAAAAATGAAAATGACCGCAGAGGATCCATTGGTGAGCAAGTGATGTACATGTAATGTTACATTTATCAAAATCGGTTCCGATTAAGAAACAAACTCATCTACATCTTGAATGGCCTGGGGGGTGAGTACATTTTCAGTCAATTTTCATTTTTGGGTGAACTGTTCCTTTAATATGACTAAAAATAATTTGAAATGTGATATATGAAAAGTAAAAATGCAATTCTAGCATCCTGTTTTAGCTGTTGCCAGCAGTTTCACATAATTTCCTGTTCTCTCTATTCAATCTCTGTAGGGCTATTTTTTTTTTTTTTAAATAAAGAAACAAGGCTCCAAGTTACTCGAAACTCACAAATCCATAGTGACGTTTCCAGGTGTTTCTCATTTAACCCAACATTCAGCCACAAAACTTTCAGTAAGATGTGCTGAATCAGAAGATATCCTTCTTAGGAGAGCGCCACCTGGGATATTACTGGCTCCAGATTTCTCGTGTATCAATAATGAAATTTAATGAGCAGTATCATGCCCATCACAAAAAAAAAAGACAGCTCAAACAAAAGCTCATTTTCATTTGGAGCTTGTGAAATCTCATCTGAACCGCAATCTGTTCCAGCATTGTCTGGAGCCCTTGTCTCCTTCTCTGGCTCCTTTCTGCTCTCCAAGCTCAGCATGCCATCTGCTTCTCTCCTGTGCCACTTCTCATGATGACAATAGTACAGGGACCTGTGTTAATAATCCACGAAGCTAATAGTTTTTCCCTTCACTCTAAAAATTTGCTTTTTTTTGTTTGTTTTGTTTTCAACATTGTCCTTGCCATGTACGAGTCTCCAGCTGTGTCACCTGTTACATAGAATAACAGGAAGAAACAGTAGAAGAAGAAACAATAACAGGAACGACAAGGATGTAGGTGCTCCTTGCAGGGTTGTTTGATGTGCCACAGAAACCCATCAAGTTGAGTCCAATAAAGCAAGAGTAATATCTCACAGCAGTCTGCGGTCGTGGTGGTGTGTGTCTTAGAGAGATGGCAGACCGAAGGGGATTGAGGGCCATTGTGCAGTCATGAGAACTAAAAAGCTTCTACACATGTGGAGATAATATTCTGCTATAATTCAGTCACATGGGGTATGAAATCTGTTCATTCTGCCCAACCTCCTTTTGCATGGAATGATTCTGCTCGGATCAGTGTAGACAAATTATCATGGATGAGAGCTCCAGTATGTTTGGGGAAATATAAGGATTATGTTGTGCATTCCAGCTCAGTTGAGAGCAACATGACAATGAAATGGAGTTTGATGTAGAAGTGGCAAAAAAAAAAAAATTGTTAGATTAGTAGAGGAACTAGAAAAAAATGAACGAATGAACAAAAAAAAAGGAAAGAAAGAAAGAACTTGAAGTCTACTATTTTAATGTCCATTTTGATTACATATCAAAGTATTCTCTGCTAATTATGTTAATTATAGGGAGCAGTGTTTCAGATTGATGTTTCATCTTTTTTAACTATTCCATAAAAGAACCAGCTTTGTTGTTCGTTTTGGGAATCAGGCCATATAGTTCATATAAGTCATTTGAGTCAGTGTACATGGTTTGCGCTGTATTTATTTATTAATTTATTTATTCTTGTGTATGTTTTTGACTCACTAAAAAAATTATTCGTTTGAGTTATGATTGATTATTCATTTGTTTGTTAAACGGATATGAATGTATTTGTTTTTTGTTTGTTTGTTTGTTTGTTTGTTTTGACATGCTTCCAGCAAGTACAACTCAATGCAAAGATGTTTCTTGCTGTTATTTAGGGGTGCACAAAGTATTGTTGACTTCTTTTGCTGTGGCATTGAAGATTTGGCATTGTGCAGTTTTACACGTTCACAGAGAAATCTGAAGGGCTGTTCAAAAAAGGATGATGATTCAAATAATGACTACGATATAGTTTTAAAAATCATTCTAAATTTAAACAAAAAGCAGAGTATATACCACAATACTGATAACGGCACAGAGGAATGATATCATTTGAATCACTGATTTTTTCCAGTTAATGAATGATAAAAACATTGGTAGAACAACTGAAACATTATTGTCTGTGACATTTGAAACTGCTATATTTAAATCAATATGCTATATGCAAACTGTTGTGCACACATTCCCGGACATATGTTTTCGGTTAATGCCGTTTCTAAAATTAATGATGATTCACTGAGCAACTTCATCTGAAGCCAGATGATTTTTTCTCACCTGCCCCACCGAAACAGATTCATTTCAGTTCCAGTGGCTGTTAGCGCTCAGAGAAGGTCAACTGCCGACCTTTAAAACCCAGGTACAACAAATCTAACACCTCTCTGTACATCTCCCAGCAGGGTATAAAGAGCACTGTTGTTTTTGAAGGCTTGTGTATGTGTGTAAGAAAGACAGACAGTGTGTTTGTGTGAGTATACTGTACATGGAAATAAGCTTCCATAGTTTTTGGAATAACTTGTATGTGTTAAGAGGTTGTTTGTCCAGCATCTATGGGTCTATAAAATTAATTGTCATACTTTTTGTGATATTTAACACAAATTAAAATTCTGTCATTATTTGCTCACCCCCATGTCGGTCCAAACACATATAAACTTGTGTGAAAAGTGATCAGATTAATACTCCTGAAATTCCTTCCGTTGATCTTAAATCATCAGCATGTTCTGTTGACTGGTATTTTGACCAAACTCATCCTGGATTACTGTGATGACATTCCACACAGTTAACAGTGAGATTTAGGGGTGAATTCATAGGTCATAGGCATGTGTGTAATACCCAGAGATTTGGCCTGGCCATTGCTTTAAGTGGATTTCCACTCAGATGGGCTGTTTGTCTATGGCTGTTGTTTTGGATGCGCTCCATGGAGGATACAAATTGCATTATTCACGGCATGCAGGCCAGTAATGGCAGCAATGAGCGATGGACTCCTTTTTGCTACTGACAGGGAAGGTTGAGAGAGGAGCTCTGTACAATTACCACAGAGTCTCTGCTCGATCATGCTGCTCTATGGCTAAAGCGAAGCAGAGGGTCGCTGGAGGCTTGCCCAGAGGGTTGGAGGTGTTTGAACAGGTGTTCAGAAGTTCAGATCCCAAGTGAAACCTCTCTCTGAAGGAGAAAAAAAGTTCTGGTAGTGGAAATACTCTACGTGAGCTGTCACTTTTGAACATCTTGTTTTGCCCAGATTTGAAATGTTTCTGTGAGTCATTTGAAATGACAAATGGTCCACTAAATTTTTTAATTTGAGTAACCAAAAAAACATCACATCTATAAATAAAAAATATTTAAAAATGTACCACTTTTAGATTTCAAAAAGGCTTTTTCTTAGATCATCTGGTGGACCTCGAATTCTCAGATCGAGTTCTTTCAAAACCTGAGCTAGAAATAAACCTGAATGAATTAATAATAATGAATTCCCTACAGTTAAAATTAAGTAATCAAAGTCATTACATACAGTATGTCTATGAAAACTGAATCTAACTGCAATCATTACTTGACATACAGTAATTTGACATTACAAAATTTAAAGTTGAAACTATAAACACCTTGTTTTTTAAAAAATATTTGTATAATGGCTGGACTGGAACAAAGGTAAATCAAAACTTTGTCAAATCAAACTTGCAGTTTACTTTTCGTTTGTCAGGATACAACAAAAATAAATAATCAAACTTAATAACTATTTACACTTCTTCAAGCTTCAAATTAAATATAGTTTCAAAGAATGGTCGAGAGACTGTCTAACACCAAGCCCCTTCCTTCTTCTTACAGTTCAAAATATCAACGTTCACTTATGCATATATATTACGTATGAAATCAAAACTGACCTATGAAAAGTCATGTATGCAATACAAATATCACAAAATATTCAAACTGTATATCAAATAACAATCGCTCTTAATACAAAAACATAATAATAATATAGAAAAAATATTACAAATTCCTTAATGTTCTTAATGGCTCAATATGAGTATAATCATTATTATTAAAATGATTATTAATGTTGTATAAGGTAACAGGCTTATAATAATAATTCTATATTGTTAAAAATCAGTTTTATGTATGTATATGTGTGTATATAGTTTTTAAATGAATAATAATAATCATCCAAAAATTAATAAACATGTTTTAAACATATGTTTTTATATAATTAAAATGCACTAAATTACTAATTACTAAATGCACCTTTTTATATAAAATATACAACAAATATAATATACTATTACTATACTATTGCTTTTATATTTTATCCTAAATGTATGTATTATGTATTATTTTACTTATATGTATGTAATTTGTGTGAACTTATAAATCATGAAAAACAAAAACTTTTTAACCTGTCAAAAACAGCTTGTTCACAGAAAGCCATTTTGGTGCATGTCTCTTTAAACGCTAACGAGCTACTGCTCACCCCACCCCTCTCTTCCATTTTTTGTGTACTTGGAGGCGCATTACAATAAAAAAAGAAAAAGAAAAAAAGAAACTAATTCACTGCATCCTCAGTGGCTCTGATGTCGGAAGAAAATGAAGACTCCTGTGTTCACTTTTACATCCAGCTACAAAAAGTCTGCATTGTTTACGAGTCATTGTTGTCGCTACAGCTGCTCAAACACTGCTAATATGTCGTATCAACAAGTTTGTCAGCGGTTGTGGGCGGGGCCTGAGCAGTATGACATCATACTGCACAACAAATCAAAACGCTTGAGAATTTGGACTGCTTAGGTTTTTTGGAGATTAAAGAAAGGAGTAAATGGATTTTAATAATTGTAGGGTGGTTGTGTCCACACACTGCTAAGACACATTAATATGCAAACACCATGTAAAAGTGAATTTTGCATCCGATGTACCCTTTAACGCACATGTGCAAACAACTACGTCCGTTTCACATCTGAACCCTTGTCAACCCATCTTTTAGGTGGCGAACGGGCGAGCATTATCCTATTATGGAAACATATTGACTTATGAAGTTCATAATCTCTCGTGGCACGACGGGGATACAGGAATCATTCCGGCGCAGTGTGAGCCACGCTTTAATGAAGTCATTTATCTCTGATCTACAGGTCCGCACCTTACCCTCCAAATGAGCCCATGTGAGTGAGACACAGTGGTCAAGAGTGCAGGATAAAAAATGAGGAAATAATTCACAGCGGAAAACGTCACTTCAGAATGATTGGCCTTTTCCTCTTCTTAGGGTCCTATACAATTATATCCTGATTAAATGGTATTAGAATAATTGCTCTACGTGTGAGGCTATAAACGGGTTGCTAGTCGACTAAGCTTAAGTCCCAGCAAGTAAATCTGGCCCAAGAGCCAGACAGTGGAAGGTTATTTTTAAGTACAAGGTGCATGAATTGGCTTCAGAGGCAAATGAGTAGGCTATAGCAAGATATTAATCTCCATTACTTTATCATCCCATAATTTTGCTCATTACACACATTCAGTTCTATCTAGTGGCCTTTTTTCTCCTTGTCCGAGAGGCTTTTGTGCATGATAAAGAGAGAGAAGACTCTGGTAAATTTCAGTTCTATCTTGTAAATCCTGTTCCCTCTGCATTCCTTTATGAATAATGCATACGGCGGAACTCTGACTTTTTCTGATATTACCTATAGCCAAAATGATTATGCAGAGTTGCCAAAATAAATAAATATTCAAAATGTTATAAATGGACACCAGAGGCGCGGATAACTTGTGTGCATTTATCAAGGAATGGAACACTGAATGAACGTTTCTTATCCCCTTTTTCCCATTAGATTTTTGTTCTCTGTGTGATTTGTGCGAATTAAAAACGTAATGCCTCAGCAGTTGTGTGCAGAATCATTTAAAATGTAATTACTCTGCAGTTGACAGTCGGCGGGATGAAGGACAAATGACAGTATTAGTGGAGCCAAATGCTCTAGGAGGGGCTGGTGGGAAGTTTGCATGTCAGCCTCGCTAACATGGGACTAAATGTACAATGCAGCATTTGGGATTACAGATGATTTGTGATTTGCAACAATACTTTTTTAAAGAGATCTTAAGAGAATTATAAGAAGAGTGCTGCTTTTTAATGCAAAAGTGTGTTTGAATAGTATTTAATTTGTTGTTAAGGTGTTCTGGGTGGTTGCTAGAACATTGCGTTGTTGCAATGTATGGCAATGTTTTGGGTGGATGGATGTACTCAATCTCAGGTCTTTGGATCAAGGGGATTTTTATTTTGTTTTACCTGTTATTCAAGTCATGCAAGTTGCTCATCATTTGGTGAGAGGGCAGCAAAGTGTAGAAGATGTCTTGCATCATATTTGTTGAATGAAATCCAAAACTTAATTTTGGGGTGCTGATTCCAAAAGCTTGCCGAGTCTTGCTTTAGCATGTAACACTTTCTCACAAATATTACTATAATCTTGTAGCATTTTTGCTTTCAAAAACCATTCGTAAGGTGAAGAAGCCTTGTACTATCCCTTAATTATCAGAAAAAGTGACACAAAGTCAAATACATTTTTTCTTCCCCTGAGACAGGTTAGAACTACAGTATTTGTTCATTTCTCAGCCGATTTTCACATGTATGAATAATTCTAAAAGATATTATTTTATTCCTAATTATGATTTCCTCCTTTTTCACTCCTTTGAAGATTTTAAGTTAAATAATATATTTTGAATACCTCTTTTTGCCACTAAATTCTGACTGCTTTTGTTATTTTGATAGGTAATGTAATCAGTCAATGGAGACCATCAACTGTTTGGATACCAACATTCTTCAAAATATCTTCTTTGAAACAGCTTGAGGGTGAGTAGATGATGACAGAGTTTTAATTTGTGGGTGAACTATCCCTTTAAAATATACAGATTCCTTTCAGAGGCAGAAACATGGAGTGCTTCTATATTCACAATATCAATGTCTGATATTTTCTCCTTTTGTATTATTTGATGTTTGTGTCCTCTGGTTTATAGTCTGTCCAATACTTCAATAGTTTGGCGCTTGTTATTGAGCTGATCTCCGCAGGAGGTGTTTCTCTGAAAGGGACCTGTCACAAAGTTATTCTTACCTCATTGGATTAGAAACAAACGAGCACTGCAGTTCTCCTAATATAACTGAACACATTTCCCTATAAGCCAATAAATACGTCTCACATGCATATACAGTATTTGACGGAAGATATTCTTGAGTTTTCCAGAACTATTCTTTTAGACTGTATCTTTGTTTTGCTCTGTAGCCAGTGCATTAATGTCCCACTGTGAGTGAAATTAAAGATGTGAGTGGAGAGCACACGCTGGGGCCACTTGTCTACAGGATCCACACCCGATATGCCTCTAATCTATTACCACTCTGCAGATGCGGTCTGACCCCAGACGCCTCTCGTCCTGCTAAACAATGCGATTGCTTTCCCATCTCAGATTGGGGACTCGTTTATCCACACATAGAAGTGCCATGTGCTGAATGTGTGCTGTTGCTGTCTATATAGTATGTGACTCAGGTATGATAAGCAAGTAATGAGATCACCTCACAGGTTCTCTCAGACAGCATGTCAGCAGGTTTAGTGAATGAGCTTCAGCTCTTCTTGGAATGTTCAGCCGCTGCTCTCTGCGATCACAATTTGTCTGTGGCTGTTGGAACGGTGGCTCATTAATGGTGTGGTCATAGTGGCATTTGAAAGCCATGTGGATTTTCTGGACAGTGGATTTTGTTTTATCAGTCCAATCAGCTGATAAAAACATCACAATAATCTAATTCTGATGGCACCCATTCACTGCAGAGGATCCACTGGTGAGCAAGTGATGTAATGCTAAATTTCTCCAAATCTGGCCTCAGGGTGAGTCAATTTTCAGCAAATTTTCATTTTTGGGTGAACTATTCATTTATTTATTTATAAAACAGTAATATGTCTCACCAAGGCTGCATTTATTTGATCAAAAATACTATGTAAAAACTGATATTGTGAAATTTTTACAAATAGTTTGAAATATTATTACAAGTTAAAACAATTATTTTCTGGTTCAACATATTTCAAATATAATTATTTCCTGTGATGGTAAAGCTAAATTTTCAGAAGTCATTACTACGTTTTTAGTGCTGTACACTGATACAAATGATTTTGTGGGGAAGTAAATACTACATAAAAACAAATGTAACTTATACATTAAATAATTTGGTTCAGGCAAGAATTAAAAAAGTAAAGTAAATTCTATATTACTACTCAATTTAAGCTTGTAGGAATTAAAGTTTGAAATTCTAAGCATATTTTACTTGGAATTGTTTGTTATGTTTACAAGGATTCTTTAAGTAAATATCAAAGTTATGATCCCGTTTTTCCCATCATGCACTGGGGCATGAATAATTAAAAAGGTAAAAATGTTCACTGTTTTCGAGTTGTATTTACACTATTTTATGGTTGATTTTGTCGTTAGGTTTAGTAACTTACTGTTTTGTGATATCTGGAGTTAATTTTCTATTCAAAATGACCCATTTATACTCAAACACTATCCACTGATTGTTACCGTCATTGTGTATGGTGTACCAAGTATTGAGGTTTCTGTGTTCATTTGGGTAATAATTATACTGAGTGGACATATTACCTTTAAAAGATAACAAGCTGTCTACTTGCTTATTTACATGTTTGCAAGTGAACCACATGCTTTAATAGCATGGTTGTTCTCCAGTGCTACATTGTTTGAGTAAATTTTATAAACTGTAACTGAGGGAAATATACTTGAGTGTTGCATATTTAACAAAATAATTAAGTAGAAATTACTCATCAAACTCTAACTGGCCATGTTAAATTTACTTATTTCCTTTGCTAAATTTACCTAACTTAGTTAAGTAGATTTTACTTAATTCAATAATTAAATTTTACTTGAAATGTATGTGTGCAAAAACTTGCAAAATAAAAATTAAGTAAATCTACTTGTTTTTTTCAATGATGATCCCTCAGAAAGATTTTGAAGCATATAGATATTTCAGTAAATAAATAAAGTAAATAAACAAAGTGTAGATTCTGTCTTTTCTTTTCCTTCCATAATGCTGTTACAATTTGCTTGAAGGAATGTATCAACAGATTAATCTCTATGGTTGCCAGAATATGTAAATGGTTGACATCAAAACCATGATTCTGAATGACCATTTTTACAGCTTAGATATGGGTGCCTGTGGTACTTTAAAAAAAAAATATATATTATATGATGTAATCATATCAGAACACAAGTGATGGTGATGCAAACTAAATCTTAGATCGGTCCATCCCTACTGACAGGATTTGTCACAGTTTGATTGGTCAGTTTAGACCCAGCCAAACTATCAACTCTTTATCTCTGAACAGCATTATCCCAGCTGCATGCTGACCACTGCAGAATGACTGGCGGGTGATCCTATACACTGTGTGGGTATGTATGCACTGGGGACGGGGGTGCAGGTTTCTGAGTTTTTCTCCAGGGATGTCCCTTCTTTAGCAGAGCTCTCAGCTCTGCCCGGCGGGCATTGGTGAACCGTGGCATGGGGGGTTAATCATATTGTCCCTTGACGTCTGTGCTGGCGCTCTGAGAGTGGAATGGAGGAGCATTTATGGCCTCTCCTATGTGTGTTAGTGCCGCATGAGGGGGCCGGAGCAGCGCGTGGTCAGCACAGATTGCACTCTTATGGTGCTCGGGAGATTACACTGGAAGAGAGGCTGTGGGTAGAGGCGGAATTAGACAGAGCTGCATGATTTTGCCTGAAACGAGGAGCGTTTTGTTTTTTAAAGTTGGAGTGTTTGCTCTTTGTCTAAGATCACTCCATCATGATGGAAGAACACATTAATGGCACATAATGCAGTTGCATGTCATTAAGCATTTGTTACAAGAACATAGTGTTAAAGAAAAAAATTCACCCCAAAAATTAAAATTCCATCCAAGATGTAAATGAGTTTGTTTCTTCATTAAAACATTACTTGCTCACTAATGGATCTTCTGCAGTGAATGGGTGCCGTCAGAATGAGAGTTCAAACAGCTGATAAAAGCATCACAGTAATCCAGTTCTGATGGCACCCATTCACTGCAGAGGATCCATTATTGAGCAAGTGATGTAATGCTAAATTTTTCGAAATCTGGCCTCAGAGTGAATCAATTTTCTACAGATTTCCATTTTTGGGTGAACTATTTAATAGATTTCATCTTTTTTCTTTTCTTTTCTTTTCTTTTTTCTACCAAAAGTAGTTATTGAATTTTTCTTGACTTTATTTTAACACTTATTTTTACCCTTTTAGAATTAAACATTTGAGGGAATTTAATTAAATTAAATATTTTATTTTAACATTGTACAACAAACCTTTTTATTTAAAAAAAAAAAAAAAAAAAAAGATTAAATTTTTTGTTATGTGATCCCTTTAAAGTTTAACGAAGCATTAACAGTTAACAGCTGGCAAAGAAGAAATAATAGCTCAGTAACATTATGAATGATTAATATTTAATATGACTCTTTAAATATCAACATTCTTATCTTGTTTTGCAAACACAAATCAGCAAAGCCTGTTAATTATTTGAGCTTGTGAGCTCTTAATATTTTGTGACAACAGATAATGCCTTTCTCTCTTGTGCTGCTCTTAACCTCACACTTATTTAAACAGCGTAACACACATAACGCACACACACTGAAATCGCCAACTGTAGAACTGAAACCCATCCAAATTCACAGCATGCTTGGGGATTTTCACACATGCCTAGTTTCATGACTGGACAGTAAGTTTGCAGCCAAAATGTGACACTGTCTGTATTGATTTGCTGTCATTCACGCAGCAGGTGTGTAAATTGGCTGCAGAAGGGTAGTTGTCAAAGCAATGACATGCTGGGGATGCCAGGAGATCTCAGGGAGGTAGAAACGTGGCATTCCAACAAGTGTTGAAAGCAGTGCATGAATTATACGAAGAATTTCAAGGTTTTTGAAGAAATTTCTAGTAATTTTGGGGCACAGTTTGTTTGGTTTTTGACTTGCGCAACCCAAGTTGTCCCTAGCAGAGTTAGTCAAATGCCTTTTTAACACAGTTTTTAATGCAAGTTTTTCTGTATTTTTCAATACAAATATTTGAAGCTTAATATAAATTGAAAATGTATGTAAAATGTAAAATCAGTTTAATTTTAACAATTATACAGCAGGCTGTGTGTGTGTGTGTGTGTGTGTGTGTGTGTGCGCGCTTGTTTATGCACAAGGTTAGTAAAACCTGAAATTTTTGACATTGTCAAAATGGAAAAAAAGTGGAAAAATATTAAAAATAGTAAATGATGTTTATCTGAAAGTGTAAGAATGCAAACAGGTTTTCTGTAATTGGTAGGTTTAGGTTAGGGTTGGGTTAGGGGATAAAATATTGTTTAACCAGTATAAAAAGTAATAGAAGTGTATGGAATGTGTGTGTGTGTGTGTGTGTGTGTGTGTGTGTGTGTGTGTTTACGTAACTTTTCAGTACAGTTAGCGGTCAGTAAGATTTTTATTTATTTATTTTTTTGAAATAAATTAATTTTTTAATTAATCAAGGATACATTCAATTGACCGAAAGTGACAGTAAAGATGTTTACATTATTATTGTAAAAATAAAAAAAAAAGTGTTGATAATAATAAAAAACAAATGATTTCTGAAGGATCATGTGACACTGAAGACTGGAGTAATGGCTGCTAAAAATTCAGCTTTGCCATCACAGAATAAAATTACATTGTAAAATATATAATAAAAAAGTTAGATTAAACTTTATTTTAAGGTGTCCTTGTTACAGTTTAATTATACATTTAGTACTGAGTAATAATAATTAACTACATGCACTTACTATATGGTTAGGGTTAGGATTAGGGTTACTTGCATGTAATTATGCATAATTAAGTGCTCCTATAATAGCAAGTACATGTAACGTGTTACCAAAAGTTATTTTAAATTGTAATAATTTGCAATATTACTGTTTTATTTAGCATTTTTGAACATATAAATACAGCCTTAGTGAGCATAAGATACTGTCAAAAGCATTAAAAAATATAATTGACCTCAAACTTTTGAATGGTAGTGTATAAATACCTTATGAAGATATTTGAATTTTTTATTCAATTCAATGATTAAAACACTATTAAACATCCCTAATATTCAGTATAAGCAGAATTAGGTAACACTTTACTTGAAGGGGTGTGCATAAGACTGACATGACACCTTTATAATCATGACATGACACATGTCATGAATATGAAGGAGGTTTTATGCATGTTTATGACAACTGTCATTAAGTGTCATTCGCTCAGTTATGTCATTTTTAATGCAAATATGACATTATTTGACCTAACCCTACCCCTACCCTTACCCCTAACCATAGCCCATAACAAAGACATCTCAAACAATGTCATCTTTGCATTAAAAATTACATAACTGAGTGAATGACAGTTAATGACAGTTGTCATAAACATGCATAAAAAACCTTCATATTCATGACATGTGTCATGTCATGATTATGTAGGTGTCATGTCAGTCTTATGCACACCCCTTCAAGTAAAGTGTAACCCAGAATTAAAACACATTTTTATTTTTTGACTGCTTTGGAAGGGTACAAGCGTTAAATGAGGGCGCCAGACCCCTCCCCCTTAAACCCCCCTTTTAATTTGCACCCTATGATAGACTCTTTTGTCAAAATCAAGAAGCAGTAATGCATAGGCTCTTCATCATAATATGCCTGTAGTTTGTGCATTAGCTAATGTAGAAATGGCTCAAAATGATTGGTGAAGCTATAAAACACATGCTAAGTGCATGTGCTTTGATTCTCTAAGTCAATGGTACAGCAGACTAATTCATATCATTGTTCCAGCAGGTTAAGCCGATAATTCATTCCACGACACAACCAAGATAAGTTTTTCTTCAAGACTCATTCAGAATGAGAGTGAAAGGAATTAAGTCCAAGGACTGGAGGACCCTATCAAGGGCGACTGGGACACAATCAATATGTGAAAGGAACGAGGATGTTCTGCCATGGTGATTCAGATTCTGCTGTATTCAAGGTCACTAATGAGCTTTGCCCATCACTGTTTTGCAGTTTCACCAGCAGCATGACTCATAAACGCCCCCGCATCGGCTTTACACGAGCCCGCCATTCTCCTCTCCTGTCAGGTTCAAACAAACACCAGCGCAACGCTGTGAAAATTATCAATGTAGCACTTTGTTTAGACAAACAATGTTAAATAGACTAATTAGAGAACACCAGGGAATCCCGGGAAACTGAATCGAGGGGTGGAGCCTTTTCCGAACATTACGGGTATATGAAAAAATCTAGTCCACATGACAAAGGCCAAAAGAGACAGGGTCGGGCGCTTGCATCATCTTTCAGTCTTTTTCTTTTTATGTCAGACAAGACCAGTCCAGTCCGCTCTGTCTATCAAAGCACTACCTGCCGGGAGGGAGAATTGGCATCTGGCGGAGGCAGCAATTAATGTCTGCCGAAAGAGATGCTTTCCATCACCTCCCTTTAATAGCCAGCATGTGGAGTGCATCTCGGCAGATGTTACACAGGAATTCATTAACGCCCGTTACCAATCATACGCCTCCCTTGTAAGCTATTATCCACAACCCTGGGTATGAGAAATATTCTAAATCCAGCACACAGCACTCCCCCGACAACTGTCATATACCACATAAAACAACATGTGGCGTTTGAATGAGTGGCCCTTCCGGCCCGACTGGAGAATAGCTTCTGGAAAGGGAGAGGGACTGCAGTATTTTAAATACAATTCACAATACAATAGAGTCTTTTGCTACGTTCACACCACAGTCCCAATCTAATGCTATTTTTCCTTCACATGTGACACAGATCTGTTTGATTAAGAGTTTATTAATTGACCCCTGCAAATACCTTCTTCCTAAAATATAAAAGTAGCTATATGTTTTATGTTTCAAAAAATACAGTGTGACTATATATGTAGGTTAATATCATATGAAAATATTTAGTGTACTTTCTGTTAAGTTAAAACTGAACCTCTTTGCTACCCACCTTTAAGAGATACAATCATGTCAAATTTGGTAAATGATCATTTTATTAACTTATTTTATATTTTATTTTTTATTTTTTTATTCAATTTCATACAATTTTCTCAGGTCTTTTCTGCAGACACCCAGCTTGAAAACCCTTTTTGTATGACAAATCTGAATCTGATTTTGAGATGTTTTGTTGTTGTTGTTGTTGTTGTTGTTGCAATGGCACAGTATGAGAATAGACAGGTAAGAATTAATCTGATTTTTATTTATTTGTCATAATTGCACACTCATCAACATGCAATTTGATGACATCCGGCACTGTTTCACAAAAATTGCATCCATTTATTTGTTTACTTCTGATAAATGTACCAGGGTAGGTTATTTTACACATTTAATTAAAGAAGCTGCTTTTTCAGACCAGTGACTGATAATGTAAGTAAATAAATAAAAACAATTAAGTTAAAATCAGAAAATTAGGCATTAGTCAGAAAATGTAGCCAGTGTTGCCATAGCACAGCACCATACGCTTTTTAAAGGGACATTTCCCCTGAAGCAACCTGGGTTAAGTGCATTGCTCAAGGGCACAATGACGTTGACACGTGGCTTGATTCTTGTGGAGACCTTCCAATTACCATCCCTAACCACTAATACAAAACCATAAAAAATGTCATCAGAGCAACATTTATTATCATTAAATAAAATAAACTTTTGTTAATTGAAATAAATCGCAAATAAAATATAAATATTAAATACAAAACTTAAACTAAACAAACATTTAGAAAGAAGTTGAAGTTAAAGCACTAAAATTACTTACTGGAAATAAGTAATAATTAAAACTAAAATAAAAAATAAATCTAAATAGTAATATAAAAAATGGAAAAAAATACATTATAAAATTACTAAAAATTAAACTAAAATTACAACTGAAAATATAAAACTAAAAGCATATATTATTAAAAAAAAACTTAAATACTTTTTATAATATTAAAAAACAGAATATATATTTTAAAAAAAACTTAAATACTAAAATAACACTGGAAAGCAAACAGACATAAGCCTGTCTGGCTGTCCATTCATGTTGTTGATGTGTGAACACTGAGCATCTTGGGTAAGCAGAAATGAATTGCTGGATCATCTATGGATGTCATTTGAGTTTATCCCTGTGATTTACAGTGGGACACTTTCTGTTGGAGAATAGAGTTGTCAATCATACTAAACACTCAATCCACTGTCAGATCAGACATGAGATTGTGTCAGTGAAAGATGGAAGGGAAAAAAACTACCATACAAATGGCATAAAAGTACAACCCACTTTGGAAAAGACCATTAAACAGCATGGGGCTGAATTAGTAAAACACACTGTATGTGTGTTGACATGCAGTGACTCAGAAGGAGGTTTTAAAAGGTTGTAAGACTGTATCAAATGTCAGGGTTTTTGATCTAACACTAAAAAGCAACAGTTGGAACAGAGTTATAGTCCATTTTACTCATTTTCATGTGTGTGTGTGATTTTATTTTATTTTATTTTATTTTATTTTATTTTATTTTATTTTATTTTATTTTATTTTATTTTATTTTATTGCTTGTAAATGTAAAGTAATGAGAGAGTGTTCAAGTGCATTGTTCAGGGATTTAGCTATTTTCACACAATAGAAAATAAATAAAACTAATGTTTTAAATGTGGTGGCTTTTGCATTTTTCTTTAATTCATTACTGGCCATTTAAAGATTACCGATAAAAGAAGTGTTTTCAGGAACTTTTTGAAGTTTCTATCTTCTGTTCAACACAAAAGAAGATATTTTGAAGAATGTCAGTACTAAACAGTTGACTGTAACCATTGTTTGTTTGTTTGTTTTTTTTCTCCCATACTATGGAAGTCAGTGGTTACCGTCAGCTGTTTGGTTACCAGCATTTTTCAAACTATCCATTTAACTTTATAATGCTGACTCAAAACCTTTTTATTCAGGCACTCTGTGGAGTTGTTTATGTAATTTGCATACCTGTCTTTGTTAATAAAACTTAATACATAATTTATATATTCATTTATTTACTTAAGTTATTCTTCTATGTTGTTCTAGAATTTGGTAGTATATCATTTTAAGGCTTTATACTGTACTTGCAGCAGAATTTTGTGTTTCAGCTTTTGGTAAATGTTTTCAAGCCTACGCAAAATTTACAATATGTCCCACCACTTTTTGCCATGGACAATTTTGTCCTCAACCCTTTATGAAAGTCTTTCTTCTGGTGAAAATGAGGGAAAATAACTAGCGGCATGGATGTGTGCATGTAATGCAGAGCAGTTGTTGAGCGGGAGTTTTCTTTTCGTTAGCATCTGATTTAATGAATGGTGAAGCCTACTGGACTTTTTTAATGTTTTGCTATGTGTTCACTGAGGTTATCATCAGTGGCGGATCCTGTTGTACAAAAGCGATGTTCTTTCCTGCACAGCTTTCCGCTCCAGAGATATCACAAATTAAAATGTATCAAAATTCATCCCTCCTGATATACTGTACATCCACTGATATACATAAAACATATTTTAACATTAACCCTCTATGGCATAGTGTTGCCCTCAGGCAACAAACCCCTTTTTTTGGACCTCACACCTCCCCTTTAATTTTTTTAATAAAAAAATATATACATATAATATCACCTGACATGTCTGTTCAATAAAATGATGGGCTGAAGTGGGTATAGCCTTTTGTTTGGGGATGGAGCAGTCATTTTAGGAAGCAAAACTGCATGGGACACAGTGCCACAAATTGGTAAGATAAATAGCACTGTTTAACATGTTTAAAATGAAATATCTTTATATAAAAAAAATATATGCATGTGCATCAACATGTAAATAAGTATGTCTGATTATTAAAATACTTATTTTGTTTTTATTTATATACTAAAACTGTTTTTTTTGTTTGTTGCCTCAGGGCAACATTGTGCAGTTAGAGCACTTTTGGGCAATAGGCAGGCCTATCATGCTAAAGTGTGGATGCATATTAGAATGTTTTTTTTGTTTGTTGCCTCAGGGCAACATTGTGCAGTTAGAGCACTTTTGTTCAGGCAATAGGCCTATCATGCTAAAGTGTGGATGCATATTAGAACCATATGGTGCGATCAAGTCCTCCTATGAACTTTATGTTTATGAGCTCTGAAAACTCAAAGAATGTGCATTATGTGTGTAATTGATATTTATTATTATTATTATTATTATTATTATTATTATTATTGTGCTGCCACAGAGAATCAACCCTATCAGCTGATAAACTGACTAAATGAGTAGTGTTTTCTGGCAAACTTTATCTTCACACACACACACACACACACAGTGGCATA
>NW_015625652.1:638324-640769 GCF_001515625.1 Sinocyclocheilus rhinocerous | reverse complement strand
ACACACAGTGGCACACACAGTGACACACACGCAGTGACACACACAGTGGCACACACACAGTGACACACAAGCAGTGACACACACACAGTGGCACACACACACACACACACACAGTGACACACACACACATGGACACACAGTCATTTGGATGTTGGTTTACAGTATGGTTATATGTAATATGAGGAACATTTATACATGAAGTTTTGTAATTAGTAGTAGTTTGTTTATTTGATTGTTTAATGTTTTTGATTGATTTGGTATAATTTGTGATTGATGTTTATCAAAATAATAACTTTTTCTAATGCATATATTGCTTGTTTTCTTTAATTCACATATATAGAAAACATTGGTGTTTTAGTACCCTTATGGCACATTGTTACCCTGAGGAAACAAACCAACATCTGGATCTGGTAGGTAGGGGTGGAACCAATTTTATGATGGATATATTATCAGGGATCCCCAAGCTCCCAAAAAATGAGGTGAAATATTTTTTTCCCCAAAAAATAAAAATTTGTGCCATAGAGGGTTAAGTTTTTACATTTTTAAATACATATTTCTCAAATAATTCTATTTTTACATTATAATTTACTGTTTGTATTAATATATTTATTATTCTTATTTTTTTGTATAGTAGCCCATATATCCAAATGTCCACCTGAGGATGGTGTCCTAATAACATTATGCAACCTACAGCTTGATTTCTTCAAAGATTCTCTCTGCCATAGATTCCACTTCATTTCAATTGGTGTGTGAAGTGATAAACAGTGCAAATAATGTCCCTGAAGTGCTGTAATCTGCTTAGAGGGAGAAGATAGTTGAAGAGTGGTGTTAATTTCATCAGAAAGCTGACTGACTGAATACTGGTGCCTGACATTTCAGTCTGCTGGAGGAAAAATGACCTTCCTCTTCATATCATTATACACCAAAAATACTCCCACAACTCCCCCTAATGAGAAAACTTTATTACACCCCACACAAAATCACTGAAACAAGTGTGTCTGCATATGGGGAGTAGATAATGAGATAATTGTTTATGGTAAGACGCCGTAGTCGCTAAACCTCAAACATTCATACCATGGTCACGCCACAGCTCCCACAATGCACTACCAACCGCCGCCGCTGACCTACAACCTCTGCTTTGCCACAGAAAACATATTTTTTTTTAAAATTGCGAGATGTGACTCACTTTAGCGGACGAGTTCCTTATTTGAATTCGTTCAATTACTCTGCATTTTTTTGAATAATTCAAGGCCAATGAAAAATTTAGAGTCCTTTGCTTCAGTGTTAACAAGGAAAGCTACTCTTCATGCAACCATCATGTGCGCAGGATATGATGTCATGAATAATTTATGATGGGACACCTTCTGGAAACAGAAGGGGAAATGTTTGGTGGTCAGCTCAGCCAGTCCCAGACAGGGCACCTGTTTCTACACCTGCGTTAAATCGGGTGAGCTATTTGTCAACGTTTGCTCCGATATCATATTAATGAAGCTGGGAATGTGTGGTTATGAATTATGGCCTAATTCTGCAATACTTGTAATACAGGACTTCTGGTGAGATATGTACTGAATGTGAGGATGTGTTTGCGAACACACGTGCATCAACGAATGTCAGGGTTTTAAAAAGCTGCAGGTGGCTACAAGGATTTATTTAGCCTCCTCACACACCCCAAACTTTAATTTGATTTATTGATCATTTTAAAGAGAAGATTACAGAGGCTTGAACTTTGTTTTTCTTCCCTGAGATTGGCTAACATTCCCCAGCTTTAATGTTTTTTTCAGGGTTATTGACTGATATATTATCCTCTGACTCTGAGAGTCAAGGTTTTCCAATGGTCAATTACTCTACCACTGTGCAACAGGATAGAGAAAAGAGAAAGACAGAGGGTGAAAGTTTCTTTCAGTGGTCTGGTGGTAAAAGACTGTTGTGATGGTTATTTTTTTACATTTTTTCCCCCTGGCTGAGCTATGACCAAAATCAATTGAGAAGCAAACATCTAATCAATACCTGTTTGACAGAGCTATTAATCTGTTTACCATTCATTGTATTAATGCAGTTGCACTGATTTTTTTGTATTGTTGTAATTTGTTTACTCTTTGTGAATTTCTAACATGGCACTGAATGTTATTTTTTCATACTTCTCATTGTTCAGGTTTAAAAGATCAGTTGGTTCACAGAGCTAGACCTTTGCATTAAATCTGGATTTCAATCATTCTTTCATTTTCCCCCCTGATTTAACCCTTTCACACATGAGTTTAAAATATACTAGCTGAGCCCCCAGCATGAGTTTTTTTTAGGCAACCATTATTTTAAAGCAATAAGCCCCAAGAAGCCGTGGTTTACAGTGAATTTATAACAGCTAAGGGGTGTTGTTAGGCACGACGCGAAGCAGAACATAAGGGAAACCCCCTTAGCTGTTATAAATTCACTGTAAACCACGGCTTC
>NW_015625652.1:620318-637574 GCF_001515625.1 Sinocyclocheilus rhinocerous | reverse complement strand
CTTCATGGGGCTTATTGCTTTTATAAAACGGTTATTCCATATACGTAGTAAGGTTTCACAGAATAAAACAGAGCAAATAAAGTGTAATGATATAAATAAAAACAGTATTCTTCCACCAAACAACATAGTTCCTCAGAAACAGTTGTGGTTCCAACAAAGTGGTTGCCGAGCAATACACGGAAGTAAACAAAGTTATATGTTTGTAGTGTAATTTACAACAGCTTCAAACGCGGCTCAACCAATCAGAATCAAGGACTAGAACTATCCATTTTATAATAGAATGTATAGCCTTATTGTTTCCATGGCGACGCGTCATGCTTGTCATAGCTCTGTATGACACATGGATCGCTTTTATTTTGTTTTTCCTTTTTTATTCAAAATATTCACAAACATGCTCACTATATTATGACATATCTGATATTTCGATTCTGAAATATGTGCAAGTAAATGTATTTGGTAGTTTAAACGCTTCAGGGACCAGCCTAGAGTGATCACACCAGTGTGATCGTACAAATTTATTTGAAATAGATTATTAATAATAAACTGGTGCAGGAACATATTTGGATATTTTATGATGCATGCTCATTTCATAAATTTCGATTGTCTTTACCTTCATTTAATACTTACTTAAAGGTAATATTTTAAAAATCCAAAGAATTTAATATCACTATGTTTACATGGACATCAGTAATCTAATTATTTATCTTATTCTGAATAAGACAATATTATGATTAAGGTGTTTACATGAGTTGCTTTTAGAATATTCATCATGTTACCATTGTACGTTACATAGATCGATTAATGGCACATGTCATTACGTCCCCACACGCGACGCCATCCGACGCCCCCTCCAGAATTTCATGTATAAACATATAGTTCGTCTTCGTTATGATGCCATAAACAGTTTTGGGTGTTTCATTTTACAAAAGCTTCAAGTGCAGCTAATTATTTGTCATGCTATACGTGCGAACAGACGACAGGTTTGTTGATGCTCTTTTGTTTGCCGTCAGTGACCACTGCCGTGTGTATCCTGTCGCAAAATGTGGCGAAAAGTCCTACACGACGGGAATAATGTGATTAAGGTGTGTACATGTCTATACTGCACTTCGATAATGCGACTAAAATAGGAATACTCCACATGTGTTTACTTTGAGTATGTCTTTAGCCGGATTAAGGTAATCAAAAATCTCTGTTTACATGGTAGATTCTTAATCAGAGTATTGTCTTAATCGTGTTAAAATCGGAATATTGTTGTCCATGTAAACGTACTGTTAAGTTTAATCTTTAGCAAATATCAAAAAATATTGTTGAATATTCATTATAATGCTTAAATTCACTTGTAGAGTTTAAAGTAATTGGTTTTTAGTTTTCAGTGTTTTTTTCATTATTTTGTAATATTGGACTTTTATCAGTTAACATGAAAATAATTACCACTATTGGCCATTTCTAAAGCATTTTCTTTTTTAAATAAGAGTACTATCTTTTCACAATTTATATTTCTAGGCAATAATAATAATGAAGGAATTTTTAAGATTGATTGATTGATTGATTGATTGAAAATTTATTTTTATTTTTTTTACAGGTGTTTTACCTGTATTTTACATTTTTCATTGCAATGTGTTGTGTGTTGTAGAGTTAAGGGAAATGTCCGTAAAATTAATGGATAATGTCTTCACAGAAAATTACCAGTATATTTTTTTAATAACGTGTATGAACACTGGATATTCTATGTATTTTATAGACATTTGATCTCAGACAATAAGATTTCATAATGCATGGCTGTTAATTGTTAATAAATTGTCACATAAACTCCAGAAGTCAAATGAAGGTGAGAGTTTATCTTCCTTTTTGCAACACCAGTATGCTTTGCGTGAAAGCCTTGCAAACGGCTATTTATCTATTATGGTGGGATTGTCCTGTCTTGTTTATTGCATTACAGCCGTGTACATTCAGTATTAGACACGGTTAATTCTTTCATAAAGGGGAAGCACTCAATTCTTAATAATTCATAAAGCACAGGGGCCTATTAAAGGTTACAAGTTACAACCTCGTGATCTCACATAGACGAAAACCAAGGAATTTATGGTCAGTCTCTTTATGTTTTCAGCATCTGCTGCTCCTGGGGTAGGGTTCCCAGGACTCGCCCTCCTGCAAGTTCTTGAGTCTTCTAAAAGGTCTCCCACATTAATCTTCCTTTTAATGTATTTCATTGAGATAAGAAGTGAAAACCCCCGAGGAGGAGGGAAATGGGAGATGCAGAGATACAGAATTTTCCAGAGGGCTGGTGGCCAGACTAATGGAGCTCTAGGAGGTTTGCTATAGACCCCCTGTCAGCTCACAACATGTGATAGAAATGAGCACAGCAAGATAACAACTTTTACTGAAGTTGTGGTTGTTTATGTGGTGTGTAATGGGTGTTTCTTCAACTATGGCCACTTTGGCCCTTTGCCCTCTCGTAGACACACTTTCACACTCTCACAAGTTTAAAGGAATAGTTCACCCAAAAATGAAAATGCTGGAAATGTATTCCCCCTCAGTCCATCCAAAATGAAAACGAGTTTGTTTCTTCATCAGAACAGATTTGAAGAAATTTTGCATTTCATCATTTGCTCACCAATGGGTCCTCTGCAGTGAATGGGTGCCGTCAGAATGAGAGTCCAAACAGCTGTTAAAAATGTCACAGTAATCCACATGACTTTAATCCATCAATTTACGTCTTTACGTCTATGTGTTTGTAAGAAACGTTTTGTTTTTGTTTTTAAACCATTGCTTTTGGCCAACATACGAGTCCATAATCCATAATAATGCTTCCTCCACTGAAAATAATCCATTCTCTGTTGTCCTCTCACATCCAAATCCTCCAACATATTTATTTGTTGAACTGTTTTGAACTTGGAAACAATGCTTGATTGGTGAATATTTCTCTCCTGATTAAAACGAGGTGACTTTCTCACTTTTTCCATCAAGCACTATTATGGATAAAGGACTCATATTTTAGCCTGAATCAATGGTTTGATGTAAAAAAAAACATCTTAATAATGGGTTTGTTTCTTACGCAGCTTTTTGCTTCACAAGATGTTAATTGATGGATTGGAATCATGATGATTACTTGTTAAGAAACAAACTCATCTGCACATCATTTAAGTTACATCTTACATGGCCTGAGGGTGATTAAATTTTCAGCAAATTCAGATTTTTGGGTGAACTATTCTGTCCACTAACAATGTCTAACAGTGCATTTACATGCATCACAGCATAATTCTCTTATTATTATTATTATTATTATTTTATTTTTTTCTAAAAGTCATTACCATTTCCAACAACTCAACTTGTGTAATATGTTTAATAGCATTATGTGATGGAAATGGCATTTTTAATTTTTTTTATAAAATGGCCAAGTCTTAGTCTGTTTAAGGCTATTTTTATAACTAGCATTCCATATCTCCTAAAAGAAAAAGAAAAAAAGCAGAAGTAATATGTTCATGCTTTTTGCATAATTCGTCTAAATTATAGCTTGATGCACAATAAAAATTATCAATATACAAATGTATTAATCTTGATTTTTCTTTTTTTCTTTTTTCTTTTTTTTTTTACATCTCTTGACCTCAAGGTGTTCTTTGTTTCTTTGGTAAACAAGTACACAGGGAATTTTTGAAAGAACAAAAAAACACTTTATCAAGAGCAGAACAAATCGTTGTGGTGGAAAAATGGTGTAAAATCAACCCCTGGGACATAAAAGTGCTCTACGTTGAAGAAACACCCACATACATTTATGTAAACACGTGTACTCAGATACTGCTACACATGCATTTGTCACAGGTGCACCCACAAACATGATCTGTGCAAACGCTGCGAGAACAAATCTCACAGAAATCTAAACATCAAATTTATACAAAGACAAACACCCATGCACACACACACACACACACGCACATTTGCAGCGTTAGTGCCAGCCGGTTTGTGCCAATGGACATTGCTTTAGAAGATCACTGGTGCCCTCTGCTGCTGGTTGTGCATTTAGAGACAGTCAAATGGAGGGGACCCAGAAGGTAGAGAGGCATTTAAACCGTGCCCAAGCTCATGTGATACTAAAGGTCATTCTTTCACACACACATAATAACTGGGGTAGAAATAACTAGGTCACTTTGATCTCTGACCAATTGAAGGGTGAATTTACTAAACCACTTTTTTTCCGCATTATTTCAATGCAAAAATCCAATTCACTAACCACGCAACAATATTTCAATGCAAAAATCCAATTCACTAACCCAGGGGTTCCCAAAGTAGGGGTCGGGACCCCCCAGGGGGTCGTGAAACCACGAGGAGGGGTCGCAAGATGATTTCCAGAAATCAAATATTTTTTTAAAGGATTAGAAATAGCATATTTTACCCATAAATAAAAAAATATAAATTGAATTAAAAATAAAACTAATAAAACGTGGAGTTTTGTACTCCAGCTTGTTGCCCATCTAACTACTGTAATTAGGTAAGATTAATGTTGAAATGTAAGTAGAGTAAATTACTATAAAATAATATTATTGTTGTTTGACTGTTGTGTTCCTTTGTGTTGTCATTATGCTATAAGAGCATGTGCGCCGTTGTGAAAAACGTTTGTATATTTTAACCACCTCAGAGGAAAGTGGGGGTCCCGAGGTACTGGCACTGTTATTTTGGGGGTCGTGGGCTAAAAAATTTGGAAACCCCTGCACTAACCAACCTACTACCTAGTATAAACAGGTGCTAAATGTTCTGAAATGAAATTAAATGTGATTCTTTTTAGAAAGCACAGATCTTGTGAGTGTGTTTATGTCATTACCTGATTTGCATATACCATATTTTCCGAAAAATAAGTCTACCTGGCGTCACTTTGGTGTATATGTCACATTTTATTATTAAATTCAGAAATAATGTAAACTACTGGTAAATCAGCAAGAATTTTGCAAACATAAATTAAACTAGAAATATGTATTTTAGTTCCCCTCAGTTCACAACAAAATTTAACGGTATTCAGAACAGGAAATGAAAATGTAAGTATAAAGCAAACAAACTATAGTGGTATTTATTTAAAGGAATGGTTCACCCAAAAATTTAAAATTTAACCACCCTCAGGAAAAACAGCTGATAAAAACATCACAATAATCCATCAATTAATGTCTTGTGAAAAGTTGCGTGCTTTAAGAAACAAAGTCATCATTGGGACTTTTTAACTTAAACCATAGATTTAGTCCATAATAATAGTTCTTCCAGTGGAAAAGTCCATCTCATGTTGTCCTCCAGTGTTGGGGAGTAACTAGTTACATGTAACGGAATTACGTAATTTAATTACAAAATAAATGTATCTGGAATCTGTTACAGTTACTGAGAAAAAAAATTGTAATTAAATTACAGCTGCTTATGAAAATGTTAAAGATTTCAAAGGGGGTTACATCTGGATATTTTCACACACATACAGATTTAATTGATTTCTTTCCCAAATTACATAGATTATCTCTATTTGAACTCTCATTCTGACGGCACCCATTCACTGCAGAGGATCAATTGGTGAGCATGTGATGTAATGCTAAATTTCTCCAAATCTCTTCTAATGAATAAACTTATGCATATTTTGGGTCTATACAGTTCATGGTAATATTAAAATTATTATTTCACTGTAGATGCAATAATTGCCCCATATATCTACAAAAGGCACTATTCTCTGTTGACGGCTATCTACACCTCTCTCCCTTTTCAAGAAAGGCACCAACTTGTGAAGCTAACCTCAGAAAAAGAGGAGCTGAAAGTCACTTGAGGTCTCCACATCAGAACAGTGTCCTCGCGGTGAGTTGCATCTCCTATCCTACAACATTTGTGGGCGAGATCCCAATTCGTCGGTCATCCGACGTGACGTCTCCGTTCCCTCCTTCAGGGAACAAGGGTTACCATACGTAACCGAGACGTTTTGTCAGCCGAATATGTCATTGAGTCAGTCTAATTTGAGAAATCTTAGTTGTAATTGCTGTATTGTTTTTTTCTTACTTTGAAACATAATGGTTGCTTTTCTGAGATGAAGACAGTCGCCACCTATTGGTGTATTTATGTAACTTGCTAAAAGAGTCAATGGATGCTTCCACCATTTAATTAAGTGCAGGGAACAAGTTGAAATTATTTTCTGTTGTCATTTGAGCTTAGCTTGTTTTGAACCTGGAAACATTTGTTCAGGAAAAGCTTTAAAGATAGAAAAAGATGATTTTACCATCTGAAACTTCAGTCTGAAGTAGGGCTGTGCAATTAATCGCAAGCGATTGTCAAGCGCATCTCGTCAGAAAAGCCGGTTCCGTGATTGGTAGTAAATTGCCATCATCTGCTTTCAGATGGAGTGGCATTTACTACACAGAGTCATAGTTCACTGACAAGCTAGGCAATATCGCGTTCATAATCGCACATGAATCGCATTCGATTATGAACACGATATTGCCTAGCTTGTCAGTGAACTATGACTCTGTGTATTAAATGCCGCCCCATCTGAAAGCAGGTGATGGCGATTTACTACCAATCACGGAACCGGCTTTACTGACGAGATGCGCTTGACAATTGCATGCGATTAATTGCACAGCCTGAAGCAGTATATGACAACTTCCTGACCCTATTCTTCTTCACAAGTCTGATTTGTCTTTGTCACAGTCAGCACAGCCAGACAGAGAGCCAGCTTTTGATCTCTCAATTAAACTGCACCTCATATCCTCACTCCTTGTCCCGCTATTCCACCTTAACTCCTTTTGCCCTCATTTGACACTTCAATGTCTCCTCCTCTTCTTTGTTCCTCAGGCAGTCTCTGAATGTAACAGAGTCATGGACCGTCCTGCTACGGTTCAACTTTGTGGAGTGCACTTTCTGTTTGCAAAGTTTCTCTCCAGGCATATGGACAAGAAAGTAAGTCATATAGATCTGGAACAACATGATGCGGAGTAAATGATTTTTATTTGGGGGGTGTGCTAATCATGTAAAAGACAAAAAAAAACTCTATCAGCCTGTCTCACTTGTTCTGAACTTTGTGTTTAACTGCAAGCACAGCTCAAATTGGTTTGGAAGTGTGAAAAAATATGTTTTTTTCTGGAGATGTGCAAATACATTTTATTGCTTTGAACTAGAGGAATTTACTATAGAAGTGAGTAATAAAGGCCTGCAATTGGTTGTTAGAGCTGTGGCCTAGTTACTGCACGCGTTGAGATGTAGTGCTTGTGCAATCAATACGTTTTGCTTGAATTATAAATAAAATAAATAAATATATTTAAATAATAATATATAAAAAGTCTCTACTGTATAAAAGTTTGGGTTCGTCAAGATTTTTTAAATGTTGCTTACCAGGGCTAGTTAGATCAAAAATAAATCGATTTTTTAAAAAAAAACAATAATATTGTGAAATATTATTCAAATTTAAATGAACTTTTCTGTTTTTAATATGTTTTAAAATGCATTTATTCATGTGATTTTATGTGCTCAAGAAAATGTCTTCTTATTATAACAGTTGAAAAAGGTTGTGCTGCTTATTTATTTATTTATTTAATTTTTTTGTGGAAACTATGGTAATTTGTTTTTAGGAATATGTGATGAATAAAAAGTTTATTTGAACTAGATGTCTTTTGTAACAATGTAAAAGATCAATTTAGCGTGTTACTGAATAGAAGTAATATTTTCTTCCAAACTTTTGAACAGTAGTGTGAATCTATATAAATAATTATATTAAAAAATCTATTAAAAATCTTTATAAAAATCTATACATTTGTGCATTTTTTAATATATACAATTATCTAGAAAAAAAAGTGGCAAAAGGTACAAAAAGAGTCCTCTACTTTGCCTTCTACTAGGTATTCTTCCCATGTAGGTTTAGTGCTAATAGATTTGGTTTTAAGACAAATTATTGTCGGATGGACATCACATGACAGTGGCATTAAACCAAAAAGGAAATGTCATCAGGCCATATGAAGACATCAATGCAGAACTCATTATAAGATAATCACGGAAAATCTAAAAACCTATCCAAGTCTGATGGCAGTTAGCAAAATTAAAGATGGCATTGTTCAAAATATAATATAGACTAATTACAGTGGCATCATAAATCCACATTTAATTAGATCCAAGTTTATTGGATTGGAACTTAAAAATTAGATTGAGTTTTGCGACTCTGCAACAGGCAAATTTCGCCATTTCAGCTGCCAAATCGCTAATGTTAGTGTTATCACATTTGTCAAATGATTGTTTCTCGCTTCGTCCAGAGTTACATGAGTGGCCCGTGTTGAGTTATTCAGGATCTCCAGGATTTCCATCCCATTTAACAGAGGCGTTCTGTTTGGGATTAGGTGCTCCTCCACTCACAGGCCTCCTGACGCCTGCAGATAAGTTCCCTGCTGGAAAGCATATGTCACATAAATAAAACAAATTGAGAAATTGCTTTTTTTGTTGATGTTGTTGTTGGATTTTCAAGTTTGAAGTTCTCTTTGTACCCACCTCAACTGCTCGGAGGATAGCTTTGATGGAGTGAATGTAAGAAGATGAGGAGAGACGAGGGTAGAGTTACGTGCACATTGTGTTGTGTGGATGATACCAGAATACTTTTCTGTGGTTACATCCAGAGAAGACATACTTTTTGTGCTGGGTGAGAGAAATATACTTTATACCAGTCAGTTATTTTGTATTCTTTTCAAACGTTGTTTATTAAAGGAATAGTTCATCCAAAAATGAAAGTTTGCTCATAATTTACTCTCAGTCCATCCAAGATGTAGATGAGTTTGTTTCTTCATCAGATTTGGAGAAATTAGTCACTTTCTCACCAATGGATACTCTGCAGTGAATGGGTGCCATCAGAATGAGAGTCCAAAGAGCTAATAAAAAAATCACAATAATCTACAAGTAATCCACATGACTGCAGTACATGAATTAAGGCCTTGTGAAGTGAAAAGCTGTGTGTTTGTAAGAAACAAATCCATCCATCGTTCTAAGTTCTTCGGGCCAAAATAGTCAATAATGCATAAAAATGCAAAATAATGCTTCCTCCAGTTAAACTGACATTTGTTTAGAACTGTTTTGGACTGTTTTCATTTGTAAACAATGCTTATCTGTGCATATTTCTCTCCTGATTCAGACAAGACACTTGTTTTCACTGGAGTATGCAATATAATTGTATTTTAGCCTGGAGCTATGGTTTAAAGTTAAAAATGTATTTTATTTGTTTATTACAAACACAGTTCTTTCATGGTAACACTTTATTTTAAGGTGTTCTTGTTACACGTTACATGTACTTACTATAATAATAATAATAATTAATTATGCATAATTATATGCAAGTAACCCTAAACCAAACCCTAATCCTAACCCCCACCATATATTAAGTATATGTAGTTAATTAATATTACTGAGTACTTAAATGTATAATTACACTGTAACAAGGACACCTTAAAATAAAGTGTAACCTTTTTCACTTCACACGATGTAAATTGATGGTCTGGAGTCGTGACGATTACAAATTGTGGCAGCACTTTAAGTGCCAGTTTAAAAGGAAAAATATAAAGCAAGCATGCAGTGTTTTAAAATAGTGACAGGATGCAAGTTTTGTTATAAGTCAGCTTGTGGTTGGTGGTGATGTATTAGGAGGTAATTTTAAGTGAAACTTGCTCTGGGTGTTCTGTATATAATTTGGAGAGTTTCAAACAGGATACTTTTCTTTTGTTTTGGCTTCTGCACAATTATTCTAAACAGGGCTTAAACTAATTAAGCAACTAGAAGAAAAGAGGAAAAGCACCAGGCATTTTGCATCTGAATACTGTCATTTATTTCCCTTTAATTTTCCTCAAATGTTTGAACTAAAAAAACAAGCATGCCTGAAATGGACAGTGTGCATGTTTGAAGATAGGTGTACCATATGTATTTAACTCTAAATACTGTTTTGTTTTGTTTTTTTCTGAAATCATTGTCCCACAGAGTTTGAAAGAAGCCATACCTTTCTCACCCAGACTTCTCCTAGCTGCCAGCAAAAGTCTCAACAAGAGGAATGGAGGATGGAGAAAAATCTTTGCATGAGCTCAAAGACTTATGAACCAACACCATGCCCAGAAAACAAGAAATCAACAGCTTAAATGTATATTTTGCTAATAGGATGCTGTTATAGTACCATCTTTCTTATTTTTTTTTTTTCTGAAATCCAAATGAAAACTCAGATCACACTCAAGTGCAGATGATGCAGTTGCTTCATTTTTTATTTATTTCAAAAAAGTGTTCAACAAGAACACATTAAATTGATTAAAAGTGACAAAAATGACATGTTTAAATAGTTCTATTGCAAATGAATGCTGTTCTTTTGAAATATCTGTTGACCAAAAAATCCTGAAAAATGTATCACAGTTTCAAGCTGCACAACTGTTTTCATCATTGATAATAATATAAAATATGTTTTCTATGTTTTCTGAAGGATCATTTGACACTGAAGAATGGATTAATGACTACTGAATATTCAGCTTTGCTATCACAGGAATAAATTTACATTTACATTTACATTTAGACATTTAGCAGACGCTTTTATCTAAAGCGACTTATCTGCGGAATGATAAGGCAAGAAGTAGGACCCGTGTAAATATCGGATCAGCTTTCCAGCGCTGGAGAGAACTCAAGGAGCGGAAAGCCTGTGATCGGACGCTGAGGTTGCTTTGTTTCTTCTCGATAGGCGAGTAACACCGTGTCTACACCGGACGCGCTGCGCCGCAACAGCTAAAGTCTGTCTACATTGGACGCGATAAAAAAAAAAAAATTGAAATTTGTGTCAAAACGTCATAAATAGAACGCAGCAGCAGTTTTCTGTCGGGATTTGTCGTGCAGCTCCGCATCCAGTGTAGACATCATCACTGATTATAATGAGTTCTACAGTATTTTGTCGCGCCGCTCGCATCCGGTGTAGACACAGTGTAACATTGGTTTTGCTTTGTTTCACAGAACTAATCATTGCCTGGGTTGCGTACGTATATGTGGGGCGGAGCTATCAAAATAGGGGCGAGACCCTTTTGGGGTAGGGGCGTGTTTGTTTTGTTGATTTGAAATATCAACATTGGCTACCAGAAATCACTTACCCCCACCTTTAATTTTAAAATTACATTTTAAAATATATAAAAATAAAAAGGATTTATTTTAAAATTGTAGTAATATTTCAGACACACTTTTTTTTCTCACAGCCTTGGTGAGCAAAACAGAGAGAGAGGGGGAAAATTGCTTTTTTTTTTTTTTGAAAGGTATGTATACCTATTCACACACACACACATATACACACATATATTAACATTTACTATAGAGAACTGTTTTGGGATGATCTGTGGCTTGTGATGAAAATCATAGGGATAAATTGTGTCACACAAAACTTTGAGTGTGGATTAATGAGTGTGTAGTGGGCTAAATGTTTAAAGTGGATTGTATATAAGAGACTATGTGATAGAGTTTGAGGCTCTGTAGCTATGGTCTAATTGGCACCATCCATATTAGGGATGACAGTCAGACTCTGGTCTGGTCCTGAGCAGAATTCCAATGCGACACTTACGTGCCACAAAAGCAGCTCCACTGAGATATAAAGAAATAATGCTCAGCCCTCAGACAGACAATGGGTCAATTTAGCAAGGATTCAGAATGACATATCATTTGCCTTTAAACAAACATTATAATAGAACAACTGAACAGCATTAATTAGGAAAATAGTGTGTCAATAATGCAAAATGACAATAGTAAACACTAATTTTTCAGTTAAAGGCAGTTCATCATTGAATTCAGTGATGTCATCATCCAGCTCAGTTCAGTTTAAATAGTATCTTTGCAATCATTTGCAATCAAGTCAACGATATCACTGGATATTAAGTGTCCCCAACTAAGCAAGCCAGAGCAACCAAAACTCCATCGGTGACAGAATGGAGAAAAAAACCTTGGGAGAAACCAGGCTCAGTCGGGGGGCCAGTTCTCCTCTGACCAGACAAAACCAGCAGTTCAATTCCAGGCTGCAGCAAAGTCACATTGTGCAGAGGAATCATCTGGTTCCTGTGGTCTTGTCCCGGTGGTCGTCTGAGACAAGGTCTTTACAGGGGAATAACATCTGTATCTGGGGCTCATCTAGTTGTCCTGGTCTCCGCTGTCTTTCAGGGCTGTAGAGGTCCTCTCTAGGTGCTGATCCACCATCTGGTCTGAATACGTACTGGATCCGGGTGACTGCAGTGACCATCTGATCTGGATACAGACTGGATCTGGTGGCAACGGTGACCTCGGAATAAGAGAGAAACAGACTAATATTAGCGTAGATGCCATTCTTCTAACGATGTAGCAAGTACATCGGGTGTTATGGGAAGTGTTCCCGGTTCCGGTTGACCTAATTAATGCAGCCTAAAAATCCTTTAACGGATTTGAATATTAGAAGCGTATTAGTGTGTTATGTGTAAGCCAGGTTAAAGAGATGGGTCTTTAATCTAGATTTAAACTGACAGAGTGTGTCTGCCTCCCGAACAATGTTAGGTAGGTTATTCCAGAGTTTGGGCGCTAAATAGTCAAATCAAGTTTATTTGTACAGCGCTTTTCACCATACAAATCATTGCAAAGCAACTTTACAGCAAATTAAGTTTCTACAATATTTAGTGGTAGCTTATCAGTGGTGACTGTCAATTAATGTACATATGGCAGAAATGTACGGAAAAATCAATTTAAGACGTAATCAAACAGACGATGAACACTATTAACAGCAATTATTATATGATGCAATCAAACTTATAGCAAAATGTGGTAGTTCTGTATGTTGTTTCAGGGTTGGCATCATCTGAGGTCCTCTGAGGGGTTGGCATCATCTCTTCTGTCTGCCTCCCAAACAATGTTAGGTAGGTTATTCCAGAGTTTGGGCGCTAAATAGGAAAAGGATCTGCCGCCCGCAGTTGATTTTGATATTCTAGGTATTATCAAATTGCCAGAGTTTTGAGAACGTAGCGTACGTGGAGGACTATAATGTAACAAGAGCTCGTTCAAATACTGAGGTGCTAAACCATTCAGGGCTGAAAAACTGTCTGAGGGCTGAGCATTATTTCTTTATGTCTCAGGGGAGCTGCTTTTAAGGTACAGAATGTGCACTAGGAAGGCATATGTGAAATGGAGACAAGCCAAATCTAAATCCGTCCCTCTGAAACCACAAAAAATACTAAATTGCTTTGTTTTGAAGCTTTGTGAACCATACATTTTTGATGCAAAATAATTTGTTCGTATCATGATATCAGTTTCCTCTCAATTATATTTCATAACGATTAAGGATCTGCTGTTTTCTTTCTTCTAACAAAGCACTGAAAAACTTTTGCCATTATCTGGCTCTCATAGTGAAAGCAAATAGGCCTCGCTAGCAATTCGCATGTAATTGTGTCCTTTGACTTAAAAGAATTCACACAACACACACACACAGTCGAACACCTGTTTCATTATTATCAGGAGAACAAGGACATAATGGAGTCTTTTTTGGGGAGGACTAGAGAACACACTGTAATTACTGAATGCTTTGATTACCTTTCGCTCAGCCAATTTGGAATGCTAGTTCAATATCTATTACTCTGAACATTTTATAATGGCCCTTTAGTCGCTCTCACAGTAAAGGGAAGAGGTTAAAGAGGACAATAGCTGCATATCTCGCCACTCCGTTCATACTTTTCTACTCTCACGCCTATCGATTTCAGTGGTGGTGAGCAGATTAACTACCTCGGGAAGCCACAAGTGCAGATGGGGAACAAGCAGTTACGTGGTGAACGAAGGCTGAATGTTAACGATTATACGCTCCCCTGTCTAAATATTAGCTTCGCTTGCTGTTTTCACAGCTAAAGGCCCTGGAGGGTTTGATTTTATTTTCTTCCCCAAAACTAAATAGCAACAAACAGCATCAGAGTACAGCATGGAATTTTCCTGATCCCTGAGGTTGTTGTGCGCAGTGACAGAAGATTGAATTTGGGGTTGTTTAATCTAACATTTAATGTATTTTAAAACCCTGGAGATTTATATAGGTAAAAAGAATCTCTGAATCTATCACATATATTTTTGGAGTAAAAGGCCCCCTTTGAAACTTTGTTAGGTGGTTATGAAATACCAAAACTTATTTTAATAAACCATAAATTGGTGTTTATTTTGAATAAGTCCCTAAATGTTATTTAAAAATATCTTGCTATACCAAAATTATTCAGATATAGTGATATTATGTTACCATATTAGGCCTGTTGCCCACCGTATCATTATATGGGCCCCATGTTATACACTATTTTATTATAATATAATTGTGTCTTAAAATAGATAATCAAAAATAGTATGATAATACATAATACAATCTGTACCAAAATATAACAGTAATAAACCATAAATCGTGTTTATTTTGAATAATACTAACATTTAATGTATTTTAAAACCCTGGAGATTTATATAGGTAAAAAGAATCTCTGAATCTATCACATATATTTTTGGAGTAAAAGGCCCCCTTTGAAACTTTGTTAGGTGGTTATGAAATACCAAAACTTATTTTAATAAACCATAAATTGGTGTTTATTTTGAATAAGTCCCTAAATGTTATTTAAAAATATCTTGCTATACCAAAATTATTCAGATATAGTGATATTATGTTACCATATTAGGCCTGTTGCCCACCGTATCATTATATGGGCCCCATGTTATACACTATTTTATTATAATATAATTGTGTCTTAAAATAGATAATCAAAAATAGTATGATAATACATAATACAATCTGTACCAAAATATAACAGTAATAAACCATAAATCGTGTTTATTTTGAATAATATCTTTATTAAGTATATAAAATATTTGGATATAGTGACATTATCTATCGATTATGCTATCTATCAATGTAAATACTTATATAGTATACAATACTTTATATAGTATATGATTTTATATAATTTTGTCGTAAAATAGACAACAAAATAAAGGCAAAAAGAGATTTAACTTAAAAACTTAAAAAGTTCAAAATTATTAAATGCCCATGAGAAGGATGCAATACTTTTTTATATACTGTATGTACTGTATATACAGAGCTAGGTAAATTACTTACTAATTGTAATTCGTTACTAATTCCATATTACATGACAAAAATTGTAGTTAGTAATGTAATCCATTACATTACACATCTTTAGGTAATATAACCAGGCTACTTTTTGATTACTTTTAGATTACTTTTGACCTAACTTGTCTGTCACAGTGATCTTGTACTACATTGCAGTTTTTTTCAACTGCTTACACACATTTTCAAAACTTTGCCTCTTTTTTTCAAAACTTGACACAAATCCAAGAATTGCACACACAAAATGCAAAATGCCTCACATCTCTTGCAAAATGAAGCACTGCATTCAAAAGATCACAAACACATCTCAAAAGCACACCTTTGCCATAATATTAATTCCTGTTATATTTTTATGTGTTACATAGAGAATTGCGTGTTGTGCTTTGCAAAAAGCGTTTTATGAAATTGAAAACTGAGTCAAAGAGAATGTGTATGGTTCCGCAGATTTGGTGTGTGGTTCTGATGTTTGAGTGTCAGGTTTCAGAAATTGTGTGACAAGTAAAGATTTTGTGTGTAAGCAGTTGAAAAAAACTGTAATTCAGATGCAAAGGAAAATAAAATATTTTCCAATTGTTGTTATTGACAACATGAAGTGCATTACACATTACATTACATCAAGGTTTCCATAATGCAGGGGGTTTGTGAGTTTAATGAAAATATAAGCGGTAGGCAATTTTAGAAAGGAACATTTAAAAGATGACAGAGAAATTACAGAGAATCAATAAATGATGAATAATTTATTGCTATTGAATAATATGTAATCAATAAAAATTAACTGTAGTCTGATTCCCAGCTCATGTATATATTTAAGACAAATATGTTATGTTTATATATTAAATATGTTTATATAATATAAATTATATGAATGTAAATATATACATGTAAATATATGTCAATATTTTCAAAATATATATTGTATGTGTGTGCTTTTGTACATACGTAATAAATATACACAGCACACACACATACAGTATATTATGTAAACAGAAACTTTTATTTTGGATGTGATTAATCGCAAATAATAGTTTGACAGCACTAACCTTGCGAAAGTATTCATACCCCTTCATTTTTTTCACGTTTTGTTATGTTGCTGCCTTATGTTAAACTGCTTTAAATCGCTTTTTTCCTCATCAGTCTACACTCCATACACCATACTGACACATTACTTCATAAATGTATTAAAAATAAAAAAAACTGAAATAAGTACATTGCCGTATTCATACCCTTAACTAAATATTTAGATGAAGCACCTTTACAGTCTCAAGTCTTTTTTGTTTGATGCGACAAGCTTTGCTCATCACCATTTGGCAATTATCTGCAATTCTTCCCCTCACCTCTCAAGCTCTGTCAGGTTGGTTGGTGGCAGATGCACATTTTCAGGTTTCTCCAGAAATATTTGATTGGGTTCAATCCCAGGCTCTGGCTGGGCCACTCAAAGACATTCACAGAGTTCTTGCTGTGTGCTTAGGGTCATTGTCCTGTTGGAAGGTAAACCTTCTGCTCAGTCTGAGGTTCTGAATTCTCTGGATTAAGTTTTCATAAGGCTGTCTCTATATTTTGGTGCATTTGGGCTTTTCTTCTACTATGACGAGTCCCTCAGTCCCTGCTACTGAAAAACAGCCCCACAGCATGAGGCTGCTACCAGCACACTTTACTTTTGGGATGGTACTCTGCAGGTGATGAGCAGTGCCTGGTTTCCTCCAAACATGATGCTTAGAATTGAGGTTCATCAGACCAGAGAATATCGTTAGTTGTCTATAAGCCACTCTTGCTGTGTGCTTAGGGTCATTGTCCTGTTGGAAGGTAAACCTTCTGCTCAGTCTGAGGTTCTGAATTCTCTGGATTAAGTTTTCATTAAGGCTGTCTCTATATTTTGGTGCATTTGGGCTTTTCTTCTACTATGACGAGTCCCTCAGTCCCTGTTACTGAAAAACAGCCCCACAGCATGAGGCTGCTACCAGCACACTTTACTTTTGGGATGGTACTCTGCAGGTGATGAGCAGTGCCTGGTTTCCTCCAAACATGATGCTTAGAATTGAGGTTCATCAGACCAGAGAATCTTGTTTCTCAGAGTCTGAGGGTCCTTTAGGTGCTTTTTTCAAATTCCAAGTGTGTTTTCATGTGTCTACACCGAGGAGAGGATTGAGTTTGGCCACACCACCATAAAG
>NW_015625652.1:612937-620174 GCF_001515625.1 Sinocyclocheilus rhinocerous | reverse complement strand
CATGTACAAATGTAAAAACACTTTGTTGGAGCACCTTTGGCACCAATTACAGTCTCAAGTCTTTTTGAGTATGATGCTACAAGCTTGGCACACCTATTTTTGGGCAGTTTCTCCCATTCTTCTTTGCAGGACCTCTCAAGCTCCATCAGGTTGGATGGGGAGCATCGGTGCACAGCCATTTTCAGATCTCTCCAGAGATGTTAGATAGGGTTCAAGTCTGGGCTCTGGCTGGGCCACTCAAGGACATTCACAGAGTTGTCTATAAGCCACTCTTGCTGTGTGCTTAGGTTCATTGTCCTGTTGGAAGGTGAACCTTCTGCCCAGTCTGAGGTTCTGAATGCTCTGGACTGGGTTTTCATTAAGGCTATCTCTATATTTTGGTGCATTGAGCTTTTCTTCTTCTCTGACGAGTCCCTCAGTCCCTGCAGCTAAAAAATAGCCCCTCAGCATGAGGCTGCTACCAGCACACTTTACTATTGGGATGGTACTCTGCATGTGATTAGCATTGCCTGGTTTCCTTCAAACATGATGCTTGGAATTGAGGTTCATCAGACCAGAGAATCTTGTTTCTCAGAGTCTGAGGGTCCTTTAGGTGCTTTTTTTGCTAATGCCAAGTGTGTTTTCATGTGTCTTAACTGAAGAGAGGATTGAGTCTTGCCACACCGCCATAAAGCCCAGATCAGTGGAGTGTTGCAGTGATGTTTGTCCTTCTGTAGGTTTCTCCTATTTCCACATATGATCATGGAGCTCAACTAGAGTGACCAGCAGCTTCTTGGTCACCACACTAACCAAAGCCCTTCTCCGTCAATTGCTCAGTTTGGCCAGAAGGCCAGGTCTAGGAAGAGTCCTGGTTGTTTCAAACTTCTTCCATTAAGGGTAACAGAGACTACATGTTTCTGTGACCCTTCAATGAAACAGAATTTTTTTCTGAACTCTTCCCCAGATGTTTGGCTTGACACAAACCTGTTTCTGAGCTCTACAGGCAGTTATTTTCACCTCAGAGCTTGGTTTTTGCTCTGATGTGCATTATCAGCTGTTAGACCTTTTATTAAGATGTGTGTGTCTTTCGAAATCATACTCATTCAAGGGAATTTGCCACAGGTTAACTTCACTTGAAGTATAGTAACATCTACAAGTAATATGAATGTTCTTGAGCAAAATTTCAACTGTCCCAGAAAAGGGTATGAATACTTATGCAATGGAATCATTTAAGTATTTTATTTTTAATAAATTTGCAAAGATGTTAAAAACCTGTTTTTTGCTTTACCATTATGTTGTATGGAGTGCAGATTGATATGAAAAAAAGTGATTTAAAACAGTTTAACATAAGGCTGTATAGTTATAGTTATAGTTATACACACACACACACACACAAAAAAACACTTTATATTTTAAGTTTTAATATTTACATCTTTCATTCTGTGCAGTCACAACATTTTCTACTTTCTGCAACATTTTCTACTTTCTGACATCGTATTGCTTATATCCGTGCTTCTCAAAGTAGCGCTGCATGCACACCAAAAACACACACAAAAAGAGCGAAGGACCAAATAGTAAGCAGGAGAAAAAAACCCTCTTCGTTTAGACATCAGCTTTCCTCCTACTTCAGTGTGTTGGTCTTTGGTAAAGACCTGTTACCGGGGCAACACAGACCTAATTCACAGACTTGGAACTGTCATGCACTAACCTCTGGTGCAGAGTGGGGTGCAAGAACGGTGGAGAAGAAAGGGGTGGGGGGGCAGGAGAGACAGTTAATTACAGAATGCAAATTACGTTGTCAGAAGAGCCATTCAAAAAAAGAGTCTGCTCCTGCCTTTCAGCTCCTCCCCTTTGGTGCAGGTTTAATAAGTGACTCTTTCAAACGCTCCTGCCTGTGGCTTTCAGAGACAACTGGAAATAATCTCAGAATGATGAACAGAATCAAATTGCCTCTTCCAGGCCTTGACAACCTAATTCATGCAAAATAGGGAGCTATTGGTAAAGCCATGGGCATGGGACTATCTTCTTACAAGGTGTTGAACAACAACTACCCCTGGGCTCCTCTGAAATTTCTATCCCACTCTCTCGGTCTTTTTATCTCTATCTCACTCTTTCTAACTTTAACTTCTCTCCATTTTCCCCACATTGTTTCTTAGCCCTTGAAAATGTTCCCTCTAGTAATCCTATGATTTTATTTGATTTGTCACGGCTGAAGGAAACTTGCAGTCTGCTGGATATTGAGTGGCAATCCCACTGCTTCATATATAGACAGACATAAATCAGCTTCAACATACTGAATAATAATAATGGTGGAAATTAAATATTGAATACTCAATATTGTAGCTATACCGTAAATGTAAGGGCGACTCTGAACAACGTCTCTAATATCGTCTCAATGACTTGCTCATTACTTCAGGTAGCCTTTGAAAAATCAATAACAAGGGGTTCACATACTTTTTCTACGCTGCACTCTTAATGTTTACATGATGTGTTCAATATAGACACAAAAATATCACAAAAATCCACCTTGATATAGTACATGAACACAATAATATTTCATTTCTGATGATATTACCATCGGATACCATCATTGTATTGTACTATAGTTGCATTCCTTTGCGTCAGTTCTGAAATCTGCTGAACAGTCTTGACTATTGATGCATATTTTATGTGTTTATAGCCTATATGTGGGAATATTGTGGGAATCACAATCTGATTTTAAAATGATTATTGATCTAAATTTCTTGTCCTATGTTAATGAAAAAGTTTAGCAATTTAGAATATTAAATTTATGTGTAGAAGTTTATTACATTATTTTAAGAATTTAGTTTTTTTTTAATAAAAAATTTATAATAAATCTAAATTATTGTTAAGTATTTTTATAGTTGAAAATATACATTAATAAAATGAAAAAAATATCATCTAAAATATAATACTAAAATGGTTAACATTACTGAAACTGTTGTTGAAGTGAAAGTGCTGTTTTCCTGATGGTTTTCTTTCCTTTTTTGCTGCAGCATTGGAGGAAAAAATGGCTCCTGTGAAGTCAGTTTTTCCTGACAAAGCACACTATATCGTAAGCTTGAGAGCTCTATTGTGAACGCATGCATGTCAAGTGCAGCTCTGACACTCATTTGAATACAATCAACTTCACTGTGATTTCAGTCAGAGGCGACGGCTGTTTTAGAGCAATGTTAAATTGTGTATTTACGTCTCGCTCTTATTCAGGGAGATGCATTATTCGGCGTTTTAAGTGGATATGGATCCCTGTGTTTCACACACATTTCCTCTGAAGTGAAATCAATAGAATTACATGAGCACCGAGCTCCAAACACCATTCATTGTGGATCCTCGCGATAGCCACACAGACTTCAATATGCGGCATGAACCAGTCGCTGCTGGAGTCTTCAGAAAGCTCGGACGACTTTAAAACAAAAAGAGATAACAGCTTAAAGAGGGAGGGAATTCCAATTACCCCCCTCTGCTGACGCCCATCACAAACCCCTGTTATCTTAATTGTACATGACGGGCTGCTCTGAACTAAAAGCGAATCAAAGAGATCAACACATTTATTTTAAATTAGAAACCCATGCAGGCACACATGAATTTGTAATTACTTATGCTAATACACTGTGATAGAGGGAGGACATTGAGAAGCAACAGCCTGACAGAGGTGGTACAGATGAATGGATGGATGATGGATGGATGGAAAGAGTGTGAATAGTAGCCTATCACACAAAAATAAAAATTCTGTCATTATTTAATCAACCTAATGTCATTCCAAACCTGGATATAATGAAAGTGAATGAGGACTGAGTTTGTCAAGCTTCAAAAAGCACCATAAAAGTAAAAATGTCAAGTCTTCTGGAGCCTTGTGTGGCAAACAGACTGAAATTTAAGTAATTGACTTAAGTCATGAATAAATCATTCTTTTAAACCAGATTTTTAAGAGATTTTTAACCAGATCTTTTTTTCATGTTTATTTAAATGGCAGTTTTTACAATACATATTATTTCAAAGCAGCTTTACAGGAGGCGCATGTTTCTAAATTACAATTAAGAGTAATTTACTCTTGTTATGAGAGGTAACTATGTCAATGTAATGTCCATATGGCAGAAATGTACGGTTCTTGGATAATACAAATCATGCGGTTAGTAAATGACATGTATTCAAACAAAAACAATGAACTTGATTAAGGCAGTGATTATATATTATGATCATAATGATTGCAGTGTAGCATAAATTTGTCAGTTTAGTATATTTATTCAGAGCGGACATGATCTAAAGTCTTCACAGGAGTTGGTGGCATCCCTTTAACAGGTAGCAAGTCAGTTGATCAATTGATTCTTTTCAATGAATCAATTGATTCAGTTCACCAATCCAGCCTAAATGGGACCCATTTGTGGTCTTGGCCAGTTTTGTTGAAAATTAGTAAATAAAGCTCTGTAAAATCTTGCATTTCTTCACATGTTATAAGTGTGTCTCGGTCGCCGTGATTTTGCCAAGTAAGACATGTTCCTGGATCAACATCTTTTGTTGTTCCTGGATCAACATTACTGTCCAAAAATATAGTAGTAGTAGTAGTAGTAGTAGCCCTTTATTGTCACTGGTCAGTACCAGCGAAATTAGCCATCCACCTGTCCATACATACAATATGACAAGGGGGTAGACAGGACAGGAGGACAGGGAATTTAGGAAGAAATACAGCATAACATGAGGGAGGGGAGGAGATAAAAAAAACAGACCCCAGACTATGCTCCTATGGGGAGCACAGTGTGGGAACAGGAAAAAAAACACCTCAGCAACATAGGCACATCAATACAGCGTGAGACACACGACTTGCAACAGGGTAGGGGGAGAGGGGGGTGGAGGTAACCCAGCACAGGCAAGCAGCCATCCGGTCCTGCAGCCATTCTCGGCGCTGATCGCAGACCCGCTTGTCAGACTGGCGGAACAAAGCGGCGAAGGCGAGGGATGGGGGGGTCGGGGAGGTGAATGCATATCTTTATATATGTACGTGAGTATGTATGTATGTAAGTATGTAAAAGTTCTTGTATGTGTAGGCCTGGAGAGTCGCTACTCCTGGCATCAAATCTAGGTGCCTCAGTCCGCAGGATTGTCATAGCGATACACAGCAAGTTGCCATGGAGGCAGCCTTGATCAGGTCCCAGACAGAGTCAACAATCAGCATGTGTCAGAGGAATTGGGGGTAGGAACACAAGAGCGTCTCACTGCAGTGCTCTCTCGGGGGAGTAATTGTTCCAACAGCGGCCTTGGCTGAGGCCAGTGCTGGTTGAGGGGAGCCGAAAGCAGATAAGATTGGGATTGTTTGGTCTTGGGGCAAGTAGCCGCATTCCAATTTACACGACTACTCTCTTTGTCCATTCTGGTCTCCGAATCGATCCATTTGCCTTTGCAAAGCAGTGAGCTTCTCCGTGATGTTATCCATTTTGCGGTTAATATTCCCAGTCTCAGAGCTGACCGCTCTGCCCACTGCTTCAATCATGACGGGCAGCCTTGTGAGGCTTTGGTCGATATATTTATGGTAGGAAATTTACAAAATATCTTCATGGAACATGATCTTTACTTAATATCCTAATGATTTTTGGCATAAAAGAAAAATCAATAATTTTGACCCATACAATGTATTGTTGGCTATTGCTACAAATATACCCCAGTGACTTAACACTGCTATTAGTAGTAGTAGTAGTAGCCCTTTATTGTCACTGGTCAGTACCAGCGAAATTAGCCATCCACCTGTCCATACATACAATATGACAAGGGGGTAGACAGGACAGGAGGACAGGGAATTTAGGAAGAAATACAGCATAACATGAGGGAGGGGAGGAGATAAAAAAAACAGACCCCAGACTATGCTCCTATGGGGAGCACAGTGTGGGAACAGGAAAAAAAACACCTCAGCAACATAGGCACATCAATACAGCGTGAGACACACGACTTGCAACAGGGTAGGGGGAGAGGGGGGTGGAGGTAACCCAGCACAGGCAAGCAGCCATCCGGTCCTGCAGCCATTCTCGGCGCTGATCGCAGACCCGCTTGTCAGACTGGCGGAACAAAGCGGCGAAGGCGAGGGATGGGGGGGTCGGGGAGGTGAATGCATATCTTTATATATGTACGTGTGTGAGTATGTATGTATGTAAGTATGTAAAAGTTCTTGTATGTGTAGGCCTGGAGAGTCGCTACTCCTGGCATCAAATCTAGGTGCCTCAGTCCGCAGGATTGTCATAGCGATACACAGCAAGTTGCCATGGAGGCAGCCTTGATCAGGTCCCAGACAGAGTCAACAATCAGCATGTGTCAGAGGAATTGGGGGTAGGAACACAAGAGCGTCTCACTGCAGTGCTCTCTCGGGGGAGTAATTGTTCCAACAGCGGCCTTGGCTGAGGCCAGTGCTGGTTGAGGGGAGCCGAAAGCAGATAAGATTGGGATTGTTTGGTCTTGGGGCAAGTAGCCGCATTCCAATTTACACGACTACTCTCTTTGTCCATTCTGGTCTCCGAATCGATCCATTTGCCTTTGCAAAGCAGTGAGCTTCTCCGTGATGTTATCCATTTTGCGGTTAAAAGTTCCAGTCTCAGAGCTGACCGCTCTGCCCACTGCTTCAATCATGACGGGCAGCCTTGTGAGGCTTTGGTCCGTTTTCTGAATTTCTCGATAAACCAGGGCAATGCCTAATCCAATCAGCATAAGACCTGTTATCATGGTTCCGAATAGGTAGATATCTTCAATGTCCTCCACGGAAAGAGCCGCTAGACACACGACCCGCCACCTTTCCCACGCGTCCATCGTGTAGCCAGCTGCGAACGTTCCGTCAGGGCAGTCAGGTTCCCCCGAACCCAAGCTTCTTGTCGAGAAGATGGTGTCAATTGCGTTGAGAGACCAGTTGATCAAATCCATGATTTTTTGTCGGGAGAGCAGTGCGGAGAGAGACTCTCAAAACAGTAGACAAGACAAGACGAGAGGAGCAAAAGCAGGGAAGGTAACGGGGAGGAGAGGGGGAGAAAATGCGACCGCCTTCGTTGAGAGCCAAACGAGAAGACTATAGAAATATAGACTAAACCCAATCCCTACCCCTAAACCTACCCATAATTTATTTCTAAAATCAGTGTGAAATGATAGCTGATTAACAAGGGTGTAGAAGCACCTAACCCTGATCGTAAGCCTAAAACAGATATTTCCTGAAATGTTATCCCTCAATTCTGATTGGTTAATTGGAATGTTGTTCCAGGATCAACAA
>NW_015625652.1:601126-612884 GCF_001515625.1 Sinocyclocheilus rhinocerous | reverse complement strand
TGTGTGACATCAAAGTACCGCGAGAGCGATTAGACAGCATTTTTTTTATTTTTGTTTTGATGTCAAATAAGTCTTGCTGTTTTGCTTTTTTGTTAAAGCAGTGTTTCTGTTGTAAAATTATACAGCTACTGTTGTGTTGCTGGGTTTTAAAGCAGGTTTGATTTTTTTCTTCTTCCTTATCAGTCTGTATTTACAGGATTTCACTGTCCACTTTGTTCAAATGTGGATGAATGGCTACACATAGATGTGTGCACACACTGTCAGAACTTTGAGATCACTACCATCCTGCGTGTGGGTAGGGGTGTTAATTTTTTTTCCCCATAGGTTTTTAACATACAATTATTACAAATGACTGGAGGTCACCAGGTAATACTAATCCCGTGCGAATTGGGCTTAAGTTGCTTCAGAAGTATTGCAAGTATTACGTACAACAATAAAACAGTGCATTGACATAAAAAAGGAAATTTACTTTTGGTACTTAAGTACTTTTAAAAGCAAGTACTTCTGTACTTTTACTTAAGTAAAAATCTGTCTTTACAACGTTTACTTCGTTTAGTCATATTTGACCAGCAGTATCTGTACTTTCACTTAAGTAATGGAGTTGAGTACTTTGTCCGCCTCTGCTCATTGGGTAATCAAAGTCCTACACACACTTGTAGTCTTCACACCCACTTGAACACTAGGGCCATTATAGGAAATGTGTCATGTAAGTAGACAAGTGGTCAAGAGTTCACAAATTGGACTGATTGATTCTCCAGTTTTTTAACCACACAAAACTATTGAACAGTTTCAGAAAACTTAGTAATATAGTGCAATAAATCATATAATGGTTTTGTGGTGATTTTATGCCCTTTTTAAAGCTTAACAGCCCAACTCCTCATTCACTTTCATTTTACTAAAAGTTGCAGCCAGGGTGTCCTACAAAAATGAACATTTAATGCATTCCGCCGAAGAAAGAAAGGAGAGTGAATAATGACAGAATTTACATTTTTGGGTGAGCTAACCCTTTAAATGAACTTAACACGCAGGCCTGGAGTCTCTCTCTGCGTGGCCCCTCTAGAGAACCAGAGCCATTGAGTGGTAATTACTGTTATCTGCCACTTGTTTTATTAACACGTGTCCTCCAAGAATGGAGTTCAACTGCGACGCCATGTGGGCTGATGCCCAGTTTGATAGGTCTGCAGGAAGAAATAATTATTATGAGGAAAGCTCTTGTTATGCCATATAAAGAGGGCTTTACATGGAAACACCCACACGGACCCTCACAATGAGCGAGGCAGTTTGGCTAATGGAAAAATAGAAACTATTAAACAGCACGAGAAGATGGAGAGGATATGTGGGGGAGGCGAAAAGGAAGAGTGAGAGAGAGAGATGACTTTGGGAAGAAGTTCTAAGTGCAGACAGAGAGTTTTAAAAAAGGATCCACAATAAAAAAGAAAGGCAGAGGGAGAAAAAAAATGAAGACATACTGTGCCAACAGCTAGTAATTACACGCCAATCATCCACCCTGAGGACAGCATGGGAATTAACTAAGCAGAGAAATTGTGGGAAAAATTCAATTAAAAATGGAATTAATAAATGTGCTTTGGCTTTCCGGACTGGTGTGAGTGGTTTTGAAGGAATTGGAGAGAATTAAATCCTTTACCTGTGAAACACAGTGAAAGTGCATTCAATTTGGTTCAGTTTTGTGCATACATACACCTAACAAACATAAAAATATACATCATGATGATAAGCAATTTTGAAACAAAAAGAACACGGCAAGATAGTAACAGTTTTTAAAACAATAAAAATCCAATTACACTATTTTGCACATAATGTTACACCTTTTATTACAGCATTTGCACAAACAATGAAACAAATGCACATGAACTAAGATAGGTGATCATGAGAATTCTTAATTTGCTTTTATAAATATGCTGTTGCTATAACAACATGCTTAGATAATAGTATATTAACCCATACTAAAATCTATAAAACACAAACAATTCATAAATAAAACGAACAATTAACTTATTATATGCTATTATTACAGGAGATCAAGGCATATTTCTATTTGCTTTGCTTGACACATTCAAATTAATATTTATACATTTTTAAAGGTTACATATATATATATATATATATATATTAGCCAGAGTTATAAGGACTAGAATCTATGATTAAGAACAAACCAAAATGTACTGTAAAAATTAGCATTAGTTGATGAAAGAGTCAGTCGCATTAACCTGGTGTAATAGGCACCTCAGTTACCTGCTGCAAGTGAACAGTAAAAAATAATAATAATAATAATAAAATATGTATTTGATGGCAGCAAGGGCCACCTTTCCACTGGAAAGCATTATTAACCACCTAATTGGCCGATAATTAAAGCATTGTTTGTTTGGCACTTTCGGTGAGTGCTAATACTGACCCAGTTTAATGATTAATGGCTCCATAATTTACATTCTACAAGTCTAATTATTTCCTCTCCACCTTCATTATTGCTGCCATGTTAATGGCATGCTTCTCGCCTGAGGGTGTTCCCTCAAAGAAAAGGGATGTCCAGACTCATTTGGCATCCAGTGCTGCATCTGCATGTCCTTGACAAAGGCAACTTTCCTGTTTACCACATCATCTTAAATAAATATCTCCTAATCATCCACATTATTGTAGAATGTCCTCTAGCATATGTTCCAGAGGTTGATGGGGGTCAAACCGCAGGAACTAGTGTGACAAAAAAGTCTTCAAATACACCGGGACACTCTTTCCAGCACCTTTAATTGTGAAAGTAGATTTGTAGATGTAATAACTGCTCTGTCATTCTGCTAATCCTGTGCCCCGAGTCTCTGTCGGCCCCCAGCAGTGGCTTGACAGAGAAATTAGTTGCTGCTGCACTGAATAAATGTTGAGTGTGTATTAAAGCATTTAAAATCAATGCTGACAGTTTAATCTCAGCTTTTGATATATCTCCATTGCAAGAGACTGTGAAATAATGATTTTGTGAATTTATGATTATTACAATGAGATATTGTGACACAAAACAGTTTTACCCAATTGTTTGTGTTGGGCTACATTGAAATACACTGCAGTAACCAGACATTTATGCAAAAACGCTCGCTTTAATAGTGGGCACCTACTTGAATTTAAATTCTGTACAAAGATTATGCAAATAAATATTCTAATTAAATACAGCACTCATATTTAATTCCTCTTTACTTCTATTACACAAAATTAGCATATTATTCACGTAATGTAGCACCTTTAAATCTGTAAAAGAAGAATAAGAAAGACAGTAATTCAATTTAGTATAAAAATGTGGGAAGGATCTATATAAGAAATCTGGTTCTGTAAGAATTTAACAATGATCTGTATTTCTTTGTCCTGTAATATCCAGTTCTTCAAAATAACCTTGGTGAAGCTGCCAAATGAGAACATATTATGAGCATGTGCCTCAAAATAGAAATATCAATGTCTCTTCTTAATGTTTAAATCGTCCTCCTCCCATTTTCACCTCAAAATTATGGGGAAGCTGTGCCTCCCCCGATGAGCCGCCACTGATGTCAGGGGTTTTTTTTTCTACATGTTCGTGTACTCAGGACCTGGACGAACACAAAGACCACTCTAATGACATGTCTGTCTAGCTTACAGCAAGTTGGCTTCACCCGTGTCAAAGTGCGCTTCACAAAGCCTGAGGTTTAACTACTCCAGTGATGACTAATTGTATTGTCAAACACACATGAGTCAGTGCAAGTTTGTTAAGTGTGTTAAGCTCAGGACAGACAGGAACATTTAAAAGGGTAGTTCAACCCAAAATGAAAATTAGTGGGACATAAAAAACTCACGTGTGTGTGTGTGTGTGTGTGTGTGTGGATATATAGGTTGACATATATTTAGGATTGTGTTAATAAAGTTGTAACATTATGAGATTATGAGAATGTTTGACAATAGAGTATTTATAAGAATAAAGTCGTACAATTACGACTTTTTTCTTGAAATTACTTCTTTAATTTCATAACGGTATGACATTGATTTTTAAAACAGCGTATTCAAGATTATTCTCAAAACATACTGTATTTTCAACAACAAAAAAATTAGATTTAGATTTAGATTTTTTTTCTTTTTGCTGTAATACATTACATTGCCTAGTTTTCTAGCTCCGATTTGCAGTATTGAGAAGTTTGTGGTTGCCAAATATCATAGCCCGTCTGCAGATTTATGCAGTTTTGACAGATTTCACATAAATTATGTAGAGTATAATGGGCACAGACTCCATTTTATTTTTAGCTTCAGACTCTGAACACTTCTAGTCAGAGGATATCAAATGTCCAAAATTTCGAGGTGATTTTAGAACACATATTGTTTCCATTTGTCATGCAACGCTGAGCAACAAGGCACATGTTTCTGATTGTGCGATCCTCAGTTGTTTAGTTTTAAAATCTGTTCAGATTTTAAAAGTTGTGTATTACAGCCTTAAAACATTGTCACACTTTTTCATACAGGCTGTCAGCCTTCAAATCTGGAAATTGTGTTGTTGTTTTTTTTTTGTTTTTTTTTAAGTTTGAGTTTCTTCTTCTTCTTCTTCTTCTTCTTCTTCTTTCTAGATTTAAAGGAATAGTTCAACCAAAAATGAAAATTGCTTAAAGATTAAGTATCCTCATGCCATCCAACAGTTAATTTTTGTACTTTAACCCATTGCTTCTGGTCAAAATCCATAATAAAGCTTCCTCCAGTGAAAAAGTCCATCCCCTGTTGTCTTCTCACATTAAAATCATATTTGTTTCGAATTGTTTTGGACAGTTTTCACTTCTAAATGATGGTGGATCTATACATTTCTCTCCTGATTCAGACGAGACAACTTTTTTAGTGGAGAAAGCAATATTATGGATAGAGGACTCAAATTTAAGCAATGGCTTGAAGATAGAAACAGCTTGATGGATTTAATTCTTAACACAGTTTTTCCTTTCACACTACATTAATTGATGGACTGTAGTTGTGTGGATTACTTGTGGATTATTGTGATGTTTTTATCAGCTGTTTGGACTCTCATTCTGACGGCACCCATTCACTGCAGGGGGTGAGCAAGTGATGTAATGTTAAATTACATTAAATCTGTTCTGATGAAGAAACAAACAAACTCACCTACATCATGGATGGCCTGAGGGTGAGTAAATTTTCATTTTTGGGTATACGGTGGATAATGGTTTTATGATTACCTGCAGTTGATAACCAGGGGAAGTTCTTCAAGTGGGCCATTTCTGAGATCATTCTTCACTGAAATTGGTTCCAGTGCTCCAGTTGTCTACATACCCTGTGCTTTCATGACTGAGCAGGAGCTCTGAATGGTAACTCCAATTATGCGATTCCTGCCCTGGGCTGTGCTGAAAGCATATTCTTTTTGTCTGTATTCCTTTTAACTTAGCATCTGAACAGATTGTTCAGTTCTGATGCACCAGCTGATGTTCCCTTTCAGTCGGTCACTCTCGACGCAGCTCCTGTACCACCGCTGAGCGGCCGGGTCACCGGCTCGGCTCCTCAGCGAAAACCTGAATATGCGTTGCATCTGCTGCCTACTTATACTCACGCTGTGATCAGCGGCAGCTGGATGCAATAATCGCATGCCAATGTGCATTGGCTCGTTTAGTTTACACTCGAAGTAGATTGGTCCCTCTAAGCGAGATCCCAATTCGTCGGTCATCCGACGTGACGTCTCCGTTCCCTCCTTCAGGGAACGAGGGTTACATACGTAACCGAGACGTTCTCTTCATTCATTGAATCACTATGTTCTGTCATTGCTCTGCTGAGAAAGTGGCAGCAATGCAATTTTGCATTGAATCCAGTGATGTGCTGCAGGCATATCGACCTCTGCTCTGTTAATTTACCACTGGGGATGAGTTGAACAGGGAACGAATTTACATCGTGAACAAACTCCATGCAACAGACTGAAGATGATTCCTGTCAACACTAGCTGTTCACACTCTGTAACAGAGTCATCAATGATTTTGAGCAATTAATTAAAGAAAAACTCAGGCTTCAGATGTAATTGGAGTGCACAGAACGAGTTTTGAAGAGCTATACAGCTCTTCAAATATCATCAATATTTCTGCTTCATTCAACTCGAGGAATAACTAACACAATGTGCTCTATGTCAGATAAAATTTATTCCAGCTTTTTGAGTAAACATGAATTCAGAGTGTTGGTTCTGCTGTGGAAATACAAAAATTTTTGTGCGGTTTAATTCACAAGCAAAGCTCAGCAACTCTTTTTATGTGCAAGGCTTTTAACATACAAATGCTGCTCAAATTGAGTTTCTTTTCCTGCCTGCAACCAGTGTTACGAACAGGATGTTCAACAGAGACAAAGACACCCGAAAAGGTCCTTCTTAAGGGACTAAAAACACTTCATTAACTTGTATTTGCATGACTAACTCCTTTCATGTGCGGTCTGATTGTCACAAGGCCAACAGACTGTAGGCAGTTCATTCCTCACAATTACTTTCCATAAAGCCCCAGAGACATCAGAGGAGGAGTCTCCTCAAGAAATGGCCTTTAAATTGACAAGGCTGCTTGAAATAAACATATTAAAATCATTACATAAGAACTGGCAAATGACTTTCTATGGAAGCTTGTTTCTGCCACTGAATAAAATATAAAAAAGGTAATTGCGATTTTTTTTATCTGACAATTCTGAATTTTTTCTTGCAATTACAAATTTACATCTCACATTTCTGACATTTTTTCTCAGAATTGTGTGATATAAACTAGCAATTACCAGTTATAAAGTCAGAATTGTGAGATATAAACAGTTTTGAGGAAAGAAAGTCATATTCACAATTCTGACATTTTCTCACAATTGCGAGTTTATATCTTATAATTCTGACTTTATAACTCGCAATTGTTAGAAAATGTCATAAACTGACTTCATTATTCGCAATTACGAGTTTATATCTCGCAATTCTGAGAATACAAATCAGAATTGCGAGTTTATATCTCGCAATTCTGACTATGTAACACAACTGCTCTCGTAATTTAAAAAAAAATCAGAATTGAAAGTTTATATCTCACAATTCTGACATTATAACTCACAATTGCGAGTTTTTATCTCACAATTCTGAGAAAACAAGTCAGAATTGCAAGATATTTTTTCTTCAGAATTTATTGAATTGACAAATATATCAATATTTAAATAAATATTATTTAAAGACTTTATATTATTATGGCAAATGAGAGTTATGTATACAAAAAAAGTGTCTGTCAAACATGATTAAGTGTTCATTATTATATAACAAAATTCTGGAGGTTCTGGAAGTGTTATATTTCTGTTCTTTTTTTTTTTACATTTGGCCTGTAGAGATAAAACAGTGGAATAAACTTCATTTGAACTAATATAACCTCACAATAAATGTTTTATTTACACGAGCCCCCGCGACTGACACATTAAACAGCTTCGGTGGAAGTTCTGCAACTAGTCAGTTCTTGCGTTTTGTAAACACACCCACCTTTGGGACAGACCAATCAAGCGCCGCAGCTGGGGGCGGAGTTACCGGGTGAGGCATTTCTTCTGCCATCAGAGTCCTGTTTTCTCTTCCTCCACCAGCACCCCCCATTCTGTTCATGTGTGAAATGAGCAAGGGTCTTATCTCTTAGAAACACACCACTGAGCCAGAGGAGACACAAGCGAGAGAGAGACAGTACGGGAGGGGTGAGGGCAGAGAGCGAGGCAGAGGGAGCGTTTGAGAGTGTAGTTGCCCACGTGGGCTGCACACTAATAGGCCGCGTTTGGTATGCCACAGGCCACACATTTATTTCCAACAGCGGGCAGTGCTAATCCAGCCGACTATGAGCTCCAAACTGCAGACGCGAGCTGAACATACTGAAACATTAGAGTAAAGTCCCGAGACACCTCTTTTTTTTCACCCCAGCGCTGTTTTGTGATCATTTTCGTCCACGAGGTGGTAATTTTGATAGTTCAAGGGCTGGATCTAATCGAAGAGGGCATTTTTTTGTGCTTTCAGACCGAAATACATTCAATGGCAGAGTCTGCTGAGTGAGATGCAGAGAACTAGAAGAGGGAAAAGCAATAAGGCATCTGTGTGAAAAAGAAAATCGAGTGAACTGTAAGGGTCTCTGAGTGGGACATGCTTTTATTACCACAAATCTTTTCCGCTTCAGCCTCTGCTGTCCAGTGATGTCTGTCTACAATGTCTGGGTTGAGAAAATTGCTTCCTTTTTCATGACAAACTTGATTGCTTCTCAATAAAGGGCTATCAGATGTGTTGGGGGGGGACCCTGAAAAAACAACCAAGTGCTGCAGTGACTATTAGCAGTAATAAAGTGGCAAAATACAAGGTCAGACTGTATTTTGTAAGTAACTTGGAGGTTTTTTTTTTTTTTTTTGCAAAAGCCTAGAAACCAAAGCCAATGATATTGTGTTTCAGAAATCACTTTCCTAAGTAGCTAAATGTCAACATATCCCTAGTCCAAGATGGAAAATGTGCCTGAAAATAAAAAAAAAAGAAAGCGAACTATCTGTTACAAAAGCTAAAAATAATGCCCAGCTTTTATATGAACATATAGTATTAGAAACATTGTAATGTGACATCTAAGACTAGATGTCGACATCTCGCCAACAGAGAGCCAAGGCTCTATTAATTCTATACAATGTATTTTTAGATATCTCATTTGAATTTTCTAGATACCAATTATCTTTTCCTCCGCAGGTATTCTTAATGCAGGTGTTAGCGCTCAGCCAGCAGACGTCAGTGCTAACTTGTTTCTGCGTGGGAGATGCAAAGTTATGCTACTATCGTCATTATGCGTTAACATGGCATCAGGGCAGAACACCCACACTGGTTAGGAAGTGAATATGGAAACAGAAAAAAAAAAACATCTACAGATAGCCCATGAAATGAGAGCGCATCATTATTACCATACCAACGTCTATATTTCTGGAGAAACAAAGGAGGAACTTTTCAAGGGGTCTTTTGGCTCATTCCTGACTCAGTATGCAGTCAGGTGTTGTAATGCCTAAAACACGTCAAGCATCTGATTCTTTAAGAAATCTTTCAAAGGAAGTTACTTAATTGCCACATGTACATCTCAAGGTTATTAAAAGAAAAAGAAAAAAACAGTGATTCATTCAGTTTGGCATAATTATGTTGATATGCTGTTGAATCTGAAGTCCTTCAAATAAATCCAGTCATCAGTGATTCACTGATGTCACATATTCTGAGAATGGAGAATGAATTGATACCACGCTTTTTTTGCTTACTTTATAAAGTGAGTCATATTGTTAAACCAAAAGACTTCAATGAGAGTTATTTTGGACTAACAACGTAGGCAGTCTGATAGCCTTAATAATGGGGTCTGTCTCCATCAATAAGCTACTATAAAACAGTGTGGAACGTGTTTGCTCTCTAAATGAAAATGTGCTGCTATCTGGTGGTCAACTCCAAGATTACAGTTTACTATGATAGTGTCGACTGTAGGGATTCAGTTAGAATTTCAGCATATTATTTACACACAAACACACAACAAGAACATAATGATTTTCTGTCTTCAGGTGAGAAATAAAGGCAGTTATACTATGAAGGAATAAACTGCTTTATCAGTCCATGGATTCATATTTATAATCTGCACTCTATAATCCAATTTGATAATGTTTTCACAAACAAATGCAGAAAGTATAGCCTATTTTTCGTTAAAAACATGCATTTCATTGCACTTAAATGAAGATTTAATTTATTTTATTTCATAACATTTAACGATTAATCGACGAATCATTTGGTATAACTGTATATTTTTTTTACTAGTTATTTTGTGTTTTCAAAGTATCAACAATTGAAAATCTTGATCAGTTTCATACCTGTCAACCCTCCCGTATTTCCCGGGATTCTCCCGTATTTTAACATTCTATCCCGCTATCATCCCGTATTTCTCACGTATTTTTAATCTTTCTTTATTAAAAAAAAATCCCACTGGGTGTATTTTATATGTTTGCAACATTCGCTTCTGGTAAAACTCCCGTAATTTGTATGGGCCAAACCTCATTATATGGATAATCACGACAACAAATTCCAAGGTTGTCCAGTTGCCAAAATCAGGTGCTATGTTTATTGCAGTTGCCAGGGAAACGGCTATATTCCTGGCGAAAAGCGCCACCTGGGGCCTGTTGCATAAAACTGTTTTAGACTAGTCTTGCAAGTAAAGCCGGGCTCTAGTGATGGGAAGTTCGGATCATTTTACCGACTCGGATCTTTGAGTCTCGTTCAGCAAAATGAACAAATCTTTTTTTCCGAGTCATTTCGTTCATTTTAGCAAAATTTAATTAAAATGTTACGTGTTACTTCCCTAACACATCTACTTACGTAAACATTGATCACACTACAAACAAGACAAAACTATAATGCTATAGGAAACAGAAAATATTAATTCATTGTTTACCTGGATCTTTAGTCTATGCTAGCTCACCTCACTTCTTATCTGAAGCTGGGTTCACACTACTTGATTAAAAGACTAGCCGAATCACTGTGTTGCTCACACTACACAACAAGATTTGTTCTCATCTGTCATTGTCTTGTCATAGCTGCGCGCATACTACACAACACAATGCTAATAAGGGGCACACACTACAAAACATTCAGTGAAGAGGCGTTCCCGAAAATCAGCGAAAATACTTTGTCTCACATAAATTCTCGTGAGAAATTACAGCGATTATTGGTCATTTCTTCAAGCATGGACGAACAACTGGCCCTTCAATTGGTCTGTGCAGTTATTTTATCCGAAAGAAAGAAGAAACCACGACAAAAGACAATATGGCAGAAACAATGGCTTGGAAGATGTGAACAACAAGGACTCTGCAGAAAGAGTTGGCTACTGAGTTGGCTAAAAAAGGCTACTGCAGAAAGAGTTGGAGGTAATTAAACAGTACAATGAAACGTGGCATTATATACATAATCTATGCATTTGTTAATTAATTATTTTTTCTAGTCAGTTGATTTGATTAATTTGTGGTTTCGCTTCTGTTCATAAAGATGCATAATAAGACTGTACCATCTGCACTGTGATTGGCTGGATTAGTTCCACCTTGTCTTTTTCTTCTTCTTCTGGTGTTTTATGGCGGTTTGGCAAACCAGTGAAAAAAGGTGCATTACCGCCACCTACTGATCTGGAGTGTGCATAGATTTGGAAGAAATACAGAAAAGAAAAAAAACCTAGATTCTATGTATTGTTCCTGTGTCTTTCAGGTATTTAAACAATTTTTCTTGCACTCTTGATTGCCTCGACCCATTTCCTAACAATACTTTTAAAGAAATATGATCAACTCCCAGCCATCCTAATTCTTTAATTAATTGAAATCTCTCCCTTTCATAAGTTCCACCTTGTCATTGTGTCGCTCACATTAATGCCGGGCTCACACTACAGGATTTTTGGCTGGATTTTGCTGTTGCAGACAGATTTCCACAGTCTGCGACAAAACCCCCGGATCGTGACCAAATCGGTGCTCGTTGCGGTCGCCGAAGCTCGTTAAGTATGAGCAGGTCAGCAACGTGATCTGAACCTGTCTTGAGCTACCACAGACACTACGATATTTTCAAACCTGTTTGATATTATCGCCGCGCGATCTCGTAATGTGAGCGACACAATGACAAGGTGGAACTAATCTAACCAATCACAGTGCAGCTGGTATAAACACTTGTACCATGCATCTATATGAACAGACACGAAACGCCACAAATTAATCAAATCAACTAACTAGAAATAAATTTAACAAATGCATA
>NW_015625652.1:566700-600830 GCF_001515625.1 Sinocyclocheilus rhinocerous | reverse complement strand
TTCTTTCTTTCGGATAAAATAACTGCACAGACCAATTGAAGGGCCAGTTGATCATCCATGCTTGAAGATATGGCCTATAATCGCTGTAATTTCTCACAAGAAGTTATGTGAGAAAACGTATTTTCGCTGATGGTCGGGAACGCCTCTTCACTGAATGTTTTGTAGTGTGCGCACCTCGTTAGCGTTGTGTTGTGTAGTAGGCTATGCGCGCAGCTATGACAAGACGACGACAGATGAGAACAGATCTTGTTGCCAACACAGTGATTCGGCTAGTCTTTCAATCATGTAGTGTGAGCCCGGCTTAAGTCATCTAAATTTTTTCTTTAGGCCCGTTGTTTCGGAACCTGGCGCGTTTCCCCCCTTAGCTCGGTTCGTTTGGGCATATGTGAACACGGCATTCGCGCTCGGATCCGCGCCAAAACAATCGGTCCGAGATCGCCTGAACGAGGTGGTCTCGGCTCGATTGGAAACGAACTCTGGAGCGGTTCGGTTGTAGTGAGAAAGCAATCCGATCTAACGGGCCAACGAACCAGGCTATATCACAATGTATAATGGGTAATTACGTAAGTTCCGTGAAAAGCATTAGCTTTGTTGTTTTGCTAATACTTCAAAATGAACCATGTGAATGTCTGTGGGTGAGCACGTCTTCGCCATTCAAAATTAAAGCGCACTTTTTCATTTTATAATGCCGTCTTATTGCTCTTCTTCCTAGTATGTGCATTTTAAAAATGTTTTCCCGATGAATCCTGGACTCCTGCTCAAAGTGATAAATTAATATAACGACATCTACAAAAAAAAAACAACAATAAGCCCGCGAAGCTGTTGTCGTTCCATCCTGACAGATGACAGCCGTGACAGCTAAATGGAATCCCGGAAAATAAACCGTGAAACTTTGACCAATGAGAGAACAGTTTACTCGCGCGTGACTTGTATTAACAAATTTGGCCCGTTTAGAAACATTGCCGTGTGAAAGCAAACCGCACCAGGAATAAAAAGCAACATTGTAATAATTTTAATCCCTGTTTCGGAACAAAGCAATCGATCTACAGGTGTGAAAACACCCAAAGACTGGCAGAGAATGAATTAGCATTTTTCAATAAGCCCTTCTGCTCTTTGTTTAGACCAAAGCTAAACACGGGGACCCTTATTTTTACGCAGGAAACAGGCAGTTGTAAATGTGAACTGGTGGATCGACAAGAAGATAATGAATTATAAAACTCTAAAGATATAGCATACACTAAGATATATCTATGTTACTAAATGAATATAATTGTTTGATAATAATTGTTTAAATTAATATAAAAATAATATAATATAATAATATATAAAAATAGTTACTTTTGACATCGCAAATTTTGACAGGTAGGCCTATGCAGTTTGGACTTTTTAAAATTGACCACTAATAAAAATATTGTCAGTACACAATTATAAAAAAAAAATGTAGGGTGTTAAATACAACGTATTTTTATAGGATTTTATTTAAGCAACTTGTTTGGGAAAAGAAAATATTTCCCATTCACTAGTCAATCCTATTCAAGTACGGTAATGTCTTCTAACAATTTCACATGAAACGTGTGTGTTTTTTCACGGTTGTGGCAACCATAGTTCGAGGCTACGTCATTTCGAAGCGCCAACGAACACACACGAACGACAATCGCGAAACAAGAAGCTTGTTTATGAGCACTCCTAATGTAAAATGTGTGAAACATCTTTCTCGTTGGGTCTCCAGGAGCGCATGCAGCGTTTGCAGGAGCTCACAGATTTCACAGAGAGTTGTCAAGCAGACCTAAAGGGTTTGTTTGAGGCGCTGGGATGGAGTCAGGAATTAGATTCACATGCATTTCAGGTAGAAACAACAGCCAGACATACAACTATAATGAGAATGGCTTATTTAACCGTGAATGAATTAGTGTAGTACTGTAAATTCATAATGAACTAATATGAAGTCTCATTTAAATAGTGGCAGAATCTTTGAGAGTTTTTGTATTGTATTTTTCATCTTTAGTGTACCGTGGTTTATGATACCACTTTATTGTATTAATAATTGTACACTCGCTGATCAGGTCACTGAATAGATTATCGCTAGAATGTACCATTTGATTTGTTTTTCTTTTTGTTTTATAAAAATGGTCATATTCACTAACTACACGTAAAATCGCCTGTCTTTACATTTAGTCATTTAGCAGACGCTTTTATCCAAAGCGACTTACAAATGAGGACAATGGAAGCAATTAAAAATCAACAAAAGAGCAATGCTATGCAAGTGCTATAACAAGTCTCAGTTAGCTTAACGCAGTCTTTAAATCTATATACTTAGTATATATTAAAATGCATACCCTAAATCGCTAAGATATTTGGCACCTGCTATACTTCTCTTTTGCTTTGAAAGTTGAAAGACAAAATCCCTGTGTTCTCTTCTGATTTGACAGATGGAAGTGTGTCCATACGATCCAAACCACACAGTCCCGCAGGACAGGATGGAGAAACACAAAGCCTCCTGTCAGCTCAGTAAGATGGGATACTCCAAAGAGGAACAGGTAAGTAAGGCACCACATAAATGCCAGTGACAGCAAAAGGTCTTGTGATTTATTTAAAATTAGATTTCAAATTAGGTTTTTTTTTCTGCCATGTTTCTAGGCTGAAATGTTTGATCCTTCAGTGTACTATGAGAAAGCTAACATTCCTTCAGTTAACATGGGTGAGTTTTTTTTTTTTTTTTGAGTTGGTGGAACACCTTTCCTTCAATTCAGTCTCTTGTAATAAGGTTTCTGTGGCCCTAATTTTGAAACTGGGTGCGGTTGTGTGACAGTAACTTATATCACTTACAGACAAAGATACATTTCATCAAGTGATTCTGCAGACCCCGGAAAATGCCCCTCATATGAAATCTACAGGACTTCACACACCTAGTAAGTTTTAAGATTCTCTCTCTAGACAGTGATTGGGACATGTCAGCATTTATCAGGAAAACAAGCAATATGGCACATTTAAAATGGTGTGTGCCAGAATGTGTCTATCAGTGATATTCAAGTCTTGATTTAATTTTTCCAAATGTTTTCAACATTTATGTGTTCTTTGTTTTTTTCCAGTGACAGGGGTGAGTATTAAAGGAAGTCTGGTCTAGACAAATTTCCACATATACTTGCTGTATCCTTTGGCTCAATATCCTTTTAAAGGCTTGGTCCTTAATATTGTTTGATAAAAGATTTTATCTCACACATTAGTTGCACACATTCACAATAGATGTAAGAAAAAAACTCCAGAAACCTCAAGGTCAGTTTGTCCCATTACGTGTTGGGAGTGTCTTTCTCTCTCACCAGTTTTGCACTGCATTTAGTTTTTGCTGACCGGTCAATTAATATTTTATTTGGAAACACATTTTTGAAATAAACCCTTTGATAATGAATTTTTTAGTTCAGATATGGTTTTTTAGTATAGGTATTTTTACAAATAATTGTGGTTTTGTGTAAAATCTGTTTTCATTTTTTAGGTGACGCATCTACAGATCTCCCTGACGTACCTCAGAATCATAAGCGGGCATTATGTGACCTCACTGTGGCAGACCGATTGGCCATCTATGATCATGTGATACAACAAGCCAGTCAGCAGAGTGCAAAGAGAGAATCCAACGAGGATCTTTATGTAGATCTTGTTGCAAAGCTTAAAAAAGGTACCGTATTGAGCCGAATATAAGACAATGTTTTTTTCTTGGAAATACATCTGAAAAAACGCGGTCGTCTTATATTCAGGGTCTAGACTTTGACATGTCAATAATACACCCACAACAATAGGTGGCGCCAAATACGCATAAAACGAGTGTGCCATGAAATACTTAATGTAATGCGTGTTGTAAAGATCACGAGTAAAAACAAAAGAAAAAGAAAACCTTACAGCTGCATGAGTCGTGACTGTCACGTTAGCCTGATGGGACCAAACTCCCTTTGTGATTTTAAAACGTAAGAAAGTACCCAGATTTGAAGACTACAGTAAGATTTAACTTCTACTGTTAATAAGATTTTGGTAGGCTACTATTAGATGGATAGCCTAAATGTCCTAATTCAGATGGGCTACCTGTTTTTTTTTTTTTTAAATGGTATATCAAAAAGTGTATATTTTTTAAATGTGCTTGTTGGTACATTTGACCAGTTTTTACCATACTTTCAAAACAAAAATTAAAATAGGAAAAATATGCAATATGAAAATAATTAAAGACAAAATGTGTTTTACTGAGAAAAAAACAAGATTTGGTTTTTAAAAAGCCTTTTTCCAAAAGGTACATCTGGAAAAACGGGGGTCGTCTTATATTCGGGCCAATACGGTACTTGGAATACACTCACAGACAACACGTTAGCTCTGATCATTGATAATGGATTAACTTAAGGGGAACTGAGCCCTGAGGCAGAGCTGCACCATGGAGCCCACTGAGCCCTGAGGCAGAGCTGCACCATGGAGCCCACTGAGCCCTGAGGCAGAGCTGTACCAATGCCCCAATTGCAGCTAATTCACATAAGACCTAAGTTGCACTAAAATTGGAAAATCTTATGAATGCCTTCTCTTTCAAGGGCTTCGGTATCAATTTGATCCATCTTCTGATTTTTTGACCTCACATATAATGGCCAAATACTGAGTACCAATTAATTGATAGTACCTGATTGCTATAAGTAAAGAATGATGTTTTGTATAGATGAAGAACAGAGTGGGCCAAAGTCTCATCTGGAGGTCTTGGCTGAGATGAGGGACTACAGGAGGCGCAGACAGTCTTACAGAGTGAAAAATGTTCACATCACCAAGAAGTCTTACACTGAGGTATGTGATTTGTGGTAATCTTATCTACTTAACAACAAAACACTGTTTATGTCTCAGGTCACTATGTCTGGTCTTTCTCTTGGTTGCCTGGGATTTGGATTTAAATTATCTCCATTTTCCTATCTTTTCCAGGTAATTCGGGAGGTGATTGACATCCACTCTGGAGAACTAGGCAGGATTTGGCAGGAAGTGAAGGATGAGGAGTTCAAAGCATCACAGCGGTCATCTCACAGGTCACATGTCTGATTTCAGTGTAGTGAATCTCCTTCCTCCCTGACAGAAGGAGCACAGAATGACTGATATTGATTTTATGTTGGTTTTTTGTTGCAGAGGGGCATCTGAGAGAGGCCACTCTGCATCCGTCGAGTCTCGTGTCAGCTCCCGAGACGAGCATGGGTACAAACGGCGCCGCAAACACAGCCATAGTCGCAAGCGTAGTCGGGAGAGGAAAAACAAAAGTAGCAGGTAAGGATATGAAACACGTGATATTTATTATTTGATGTTCACTTATTAAAAACAGTTAGTTGGCCCATTTCGAAGTATAAATTAAGACTGTTTAAAAGGTATTTCATATCAATGCCTGTTCACACTAGCACTGACCTAAACAACTTGAAAGTAAAATAAAATATTTTACAAATTTTAACTCATCAGAAACTAATTTAATGAGTCCACCATTGTTTTAAAATTATTTTGTGCATGTTTTTTTTTCCTCAATTTGAAGAGTCTTTTATACTGTTATTAACATGATCATGTCTATTGTTATTTTACACTCAAATTTCTCACTGCACTTACTTTACTGCCAAAATAATATTGATACTTTGTGGTTATATCATTTTATGACCATTTGTGATAGACTGACTATATATTGTTCTCTCCTTTTGTTTTGTTTTGTCCTGTCCTCAGAGATTCACACTCTCCAGACGTGGAGAGACATCATAAGAAAAAGAAGAAGAAAAATAAGTCTTGAAACCTAATTTAACAAATCAGGAATTAATGTGTTTAGATTTCAGATATTCTGAGCTTCAGTGTTTTCTCCTGTTTTGTGTGTTTTTTTTTTTTTTTGATGGTATGCTACATTAAAATTGCTATAATAAAATATTACAAATATTAATTTAATGTGCTTTTATTGCATTACTTATAGCATTATTCCATGCCATCATATATTTTCATGTACATTGGTGTTCAAAGGTTTGGGACTGGTCAATGTCATTTTAATATATTTTACAATGTAATTTATTCCTGTGATGGCAAAGCTGCATTTTCATCAGCCATTCCAGTCTTTAGCTGTACTGCTTAATATTTTTTGTGGTAACCCCATGATAGTTTTTTTCCCCCTTTGATTAATAGAAAACTACTATGGCGTATGAAGTCTGTTCTTCTACTGTGAAGAACAGAATTTAATTGTAATATAAATCTTTAGTGACACTGTAAATGTCTTTCAATTGAATGCATCCTTGCTAAATAGACGTATCCATTATATTATTGGTAGCCTGTATGTCATATGCTAGTTCAAGGTGAGTGATGTATCTATATAATTAGGGAGAACTCTAATGTTTACTAAGTTTTTCCACACAGTTTTAACCTGATTTTTATTCAAACTCTAGCTGTTCATTGGATATGTCCAGCCCTACCTTCTATTGCTAAGAGAGAGAAGAACCACCTAAAATGGATTTTGAGAAATCTGTTACATCAATGGCACATTTTTCCAAGGAGGTCAAAAGGTTCGTTAAATATCACAAAGCTTGCAATTCAGGTTTTCCTTTAGGCTTTACTAATTGTAGTAGTGAACCATATATACTACAGAAAAATGAATTATAATTAAATATTTTTCAATAAAAAAAAGTAAGAGTAAAGAACAGTGACTTATATTTGATAGGAATATTATTTTTGCAGTGCCTTTATTCTTCATTACTCTCAGTCCAGTGGAGGAGTGTGTTTGTTTGGTGAAGGCTCAGGTATTTCTCACCCAGTTGAGGAGAGGAGGGGGGAGCCTGGGAGATTCTGGTGAGGGACCAGGAGGGTCTGTTCATCTGTCTCAGCACAGGGGGACCAGCATCGCATACAAGGAGGGAGAATGCTTTGAGGACCACTGCAGCCCCTCATTGAAGCAGTGCTGCCTGTGTTCTCACAGACTCCCTGATTGTGTTGATTCAAGGGCTCAGAGCTGTGTGTCCGAACAGCGCCTGGAAACCTGAGCAGGAGGCTGCTGGCCATGGGTGCCTCCAGGGTGAAGGTAAGATGCAGGATGGGTAACTCAAATTTAAGGGGAATTCAGAAGGGAATTATATTTATATATGCAAAGCAGGAATCAAATCAACTTTGTGTAGTTTCTCAGATGGTTTGCATTGGTCATGTACAGTGTTGTCAGTTTCATATGGGTTAAGTTGTCTTCTTACAAAAAGCAAACAAATTGTGGGTCGCTGAGGAGAATTCGATTGTTTTCAACCAATGAACTGTTAATCTTAAACATTTTATGTTTGTTGTTAGGCATGATGTGCTTACTATTTTTATGTAAGACTGTCAAGTTACAAAAGTAGTTTGGCATGTTTTATGGGGGCCTTTATGAAATTTATGTGTGCCATTAATGACCTGTTATTTTTGTTACTTGGCCTAAAAGACCATTATAAATCATGTTACATAAATACACTTTTTTGATTGGGTTTATGTAATTACTTTATTAGGCACTTGTAAAAAATCTCACATGTGGGTTTAAACTAGCCAGATTTTAGTACAATAATAATTTACAAGAGCCTCTAAAGGCCAGTTCCAGATTTGAAGCTGGTGGAGATTATGGAAATGTGTGTATTGCTCATGCTGCACCTCAGTGTCCCAGAGGACCTGTGGGTTGGTGAGGACCCAATGCTTTGGTTGTATGAGATATTAGTTCCACCCCCTACCCTCCTTAGGTTGTGGAGAATTAGAAGAAATATGACTGATATACAAGCTGTTAAGATATGGCTTTCTTTGTGTTTCGTTGGTCTTTGTCTTCCTTATGAACTTTTTCTACTGTAAACTGTAATACTTTAAACTGTTATACTGTTTCTGTTACTTACGTTGACCATTAATATGTCATGGAGATACCATTAATATGTCATGGAGATATCCACTTAAAATAGTCCTGCAGTGTAGCAAATGCATTTTCGAAAGAACAAATATTCCATTTAGTCCCTTGGCTAATGTGAGCTCATATGATTTGTATATAAATACCATTCAAAAGTTTTTAAAAGAAGTCTCATGTTCACCAGGGCTGCATTTATCTAATCAAAAATACAGTAATATATTTCTTTTAAAATTATTAAATTATTATTACAACTTAAAATAACTGTTTGCTACTTAAATATGTTTTTGGTGATCAAGAAATATTTCTTATTAATATGACAGTTGAAAACAGTTGTGCTAATCTCTCTCTCTCAGAACAGCATTTAACAAAAATGAATTTGCAACAAAAGGATTCATTTGTAGCATTATAAATGTATTTCCTGGCATGTTTGGTCTATTAAATGTGAATCTTACTGACCCTAAACTTTTAAAAGGTAGTGTATAATAACTATGCTAAAAATGTTACAATTTTTGCCTGTAACTTAATCTGAGATTGAACAAATGACCTGAAAAAAGTCAGCTGACTTTTTACATAAGCATTTTGTATTTGTTGGAAAGGTTAAAGGTCACATGCTGTGTAAAGTGTACTGTGTGAACATTCAGTACTGTTGTCTCACAGAGAGAGGGAGATTTTACAAACTATTAAGGGTGAAAAGAAAACCAGCTTTCAGCAGTCTACTCTGGAATGTGAGAGCAGCCTGAGAACTGTAATGCAGTGCAGCATTCAGATGCCCTGACTGAAATACCGCATTTACATGTATATTCTTGGTTGGCTATTTTACCAAACAAATTCAATTTAATACAAAGTGCACAAAGACATATCCCCATAAATAAATGCCAATTACCTTCAGCTAACAGTTGTACAGTCTTCAGCAGTGACAATACAGAACCCTATTGATACTGACAGATATAGTGTGTGATACAATTCTAGATAGCAGATTCATGTCTGTAATGTGAGGTGATTTTCTAGGGATTTTCAGCGATGTGCGGCTCTGTTTAATAATGACCACTAGAGGGAGATCTACATCTACAAGCGCTTACTAAAATGACGCCATTTCCTGTTCATGTTTATTAGGAGGTTCATAAAGTTTCCCGCCTCGCATTTTTAATAAACCATTCTGTCAACATGATTTAATTACGTTTTTACACATCACTGTGTGAAAAATCAATTATTTGTCCCATAGTAAAAAAATAAGTTTATTGTAGCCTACTGATAACTGGTTTTGAAAATCTAGGCATATTCGATAAATTGGTCTTGATTTCTCTACATCATTCAAAGCTTTATTTATTTATTTATTTTTATTTTTATATAAGATAGAACATGTTCCATTACCTCAGTGACATTTGAGCTAATCACATGAGGAAGTGTGAAACAGGAAGAGGGTTTATTTAAGCACAGACAGAGGCTTAAAAAAACAGTTCAGCTTCAGTTGCCTCATATTTATTTGTTCCAACAAAATAACAACTGAACAAGGAACTGAAGTAATGTAATATTTTTAAAATTAGCCTTATATTAAAATGACTTTTAACAAAGAGAAAATTTTTTTTGTAAATTAGGTCATAGTGGTAAGGGAAAACCCCAGTTTAAAGAAGGAACTTTTTGAGAAACCACATCATAAAGAGGAGACCCCTTGTTTGTGAAATAACAGCTAAAAAGATTGTAAACCGATCATCAGTATCTCTAATGAAGTTTGTGAATCCATTTACATTTAAGTTTTTCTGAACGTTACCTGACAGATGTAGAGTTTCCACCATGACGTTACTGTAATAAGTTCCTCTGCGTGTGTTTGATGGTGTTTGTGTTTGTGCTGATGTCAGGTGTGGGCTGTGTCACTCAGCTCTGTGTTGCTGCTGTGTGTCTTGCCCTCTCAGGCCCAGCACTTTTATTCTGGTTTACAATCAGGTGAGACTATCACGTGTCCAACATGTTTACATTTGTTAGATATGTATAATTGGCAAATAAAACATTTTTAATTAGCCTTTCCCCCCTCTCTTTTACAATCACAGGAGAAGAACACATGTATGAAGGCTCCTTAGTCGATCGATATGATGAACAATCTGGATACACTCACAGTGGTAACTAAGATATTACTGCTACTACTACTACTACTACTTTTAAAAAAAAGTTCAACCCTCTACTATTAGTGGAACATTAACTACTGGTGTTGAAATAAAGTGCAAATTAAAATGCAAAAGTGCATAAGTGCAAATTAAAATGTGTGTGTATATCGTTTATATGTAAACGATAAGAGATGTTTTATAATTAGACAATTTGTGAATCTCAAACTTGTGCATCACTGTAGTATTTTTAGTACTATATTTAATTTATGCTTAATGATATTAAAATATAATTAATTGTCTTTATACAATATAAATGTAATTAATTTAAAAGTTATATAATATAAAAAGGTAAATAGCAATATAAAAAGTAATAAAATAAATATTTATTTATAAATTTTTTTTCTAATTTATTGATCATTTAGATGATTTTGGACTTCAATAAACTCAGATATTTCTTCAAAGATTTACACATTTATACACATACATTTCTCTCTTTTATTTTATCTACTCTTATGACACTGAACACTTTTTTGTTTTCTAAAAGATTATATTATATTATGTTATATTACAATACATTACATAATTTCCCAGATTTGTTTTTACATCTTTTAGACTGTTAGTCACCATGTCTTTTATATTAGTATATCCAGTCAGGATCAGTGGGCGCCTCTGTTTTTTTTTTTTATCTGCTTCCTCAGTTGAGTATCCTGCAGAGTCCAGACGCGGCAGTGAAGATGAGCACTCAGCATCCGGCTTTGACCCCTATGCACCTGCGGCCACCGTAGTCACCATGATCACTGAGGAAACTTACCCGTACAACACAGCCGTGGAGTCTTTTGATTACGCCAAAGAGGATAAAACCTTGATAACACAGGTCCCTTATGGAGGGGACGCTGAGCTGGGGCAGGAGGGACCCACCGAATGCGACTGTGAAGCAGGAGAGCCCGGATTTGGAGGCTTTGCTGGACCCAAGGTTGATTATTGCCATGCCTTCGAATTATGTCAAGTTTGCTTTCTTTTAAAGTTTAATGCATTCTTCAATTTGATTATTGCATTTTTATGTTTGCTCAAAGGGTTCTAAGGGTCTTCAAGGCAAACATGGGTTTCCTGGGGTTCAAGGAAGGGAGGTATGAGCAAAGCATCGGATTTTAATGTTCATAGTGTTAAACAGGCAATGAAAAAGTTCACAAGATCAAAATGACTGTTACTTTATTAGGGTCACAAAGGAACCAAAGGAGTGAGAGGAAGAGGAGGAGACACCGGCCCTGAGGTAGGTGACAGGAAACACTTGTTAAACTTGCACATCCTGTTCAGACTACCAGGACTTCACTTGTTCACCTTACTAACCTCACCTCACCTTCTGTTTAGGGCGTTTCTGGGCCTGATGGAGAGGATGGTGCATCTGGTTTCTCTGGTGCAATTGTGAGCCAAGAATTTTGGAAAACTTTACTATTACCTATATTATTTTGTGTTTAATAGCTAATTCCTGGAAAAGTCTCTAATATGTATTTTTCTTGCTCTTCTTCATAGGGCCTTCCCGGGTTACCAGGGGACCCTGGTGAAACTGGCCAATCTGGATTAAAGGTAATGGTCTTACCAAAAAAACAAAACAAGGGTTGATCTTTGTTGTTGCAGAGCTATATGGTGTTATTTTATATGTGTATAAAGATTATCCAGAATTATATTCAGCTTGCATTTATAATTCATTATAATTTATTTGTGTCATGCAGGGTAATGTCGGAATCGAAGGCCCTCGTGGAGGAGTGGGTGTCACTGGAAAGACTGTGAGCAAACTAGCATCTTCAGTAACACATATCACCACCAGCATTTCCGCTCCACATTTCTTTGAATGTTTTTCATTCCCATTTCAGTCAATAAAATAGGTCACATACAGTAGCTCCATCTGATATTTCAAAGCAGCATCTGTACAGTCATGCTGACTCCTCTAGTTATAATAGATTCCTGGCAAAATTTCTGACTTGTCTATGAAATTCATCTGAGGTGCTATTTTTCTGACTGGCTTCAGGGTCCTGTTGGTGCAAAAGGTAAAACTGGAAAACCAGGCGTTAAAGGTATTAAGGTAAGTTGCTTTACTCTACAAATGTTTACAATTGTTGTTTGGTGTACTTGCTGAAATGTAATGACCAGAAGGTTGCTGGTTTTAGGCCAGTCAACAGGTTTACTTACTTACTTACTTACTTACTTTAATTATTTAGCTAGCTAGCTAATTTGATCCCAATTTCAGCTACCAATAAAAGTCTACAGATGTCAACATTGTGCCCTTGAGCAAGACGCTTAACCTAGTGTTTGCCTCCAAGGGGACTGTCCCTTCAATAAAGTTCTGTTAAATGACTATTAAGCAAACACCTATATTTACATATAGACATTCACAGACATTCACAAGAGAAGAAAAATAGATTTAAATTATCTGCATAAATATCTGTGTTTTAATGTCAAATGCTTCCCCATTCTGATTAAATGTCAGTGTCATGAGTTTCATTTCCCATTGGCATGTGAGGGGGAGTTTTCTGTTCGTTGTGTTTGTCTGTTTCTATCTCTTCTATTTCTTTTAATTAATAATATCATCTGTGATATGACCTTTCAAGTGGAGACAGCAGTGACCTGCAGTCTAATTATACATGTGCTTTTATGAACTCCATTGCATTGAGAGATTATATGCCATGTCAAAGATTGAAATTATAGTGAAATTAATGGTTGAAATCAAACTTTGATGCTTGTTATATCATAATTAGATTTTGAGACTTTAGCCTGGATTTCACAGAGAGGGTCACATATGCCATCATAAATTTTTGCTGGTTAGTTCACCCAAAAATGAAATTCTGTCATCTTACTCACCTTAAAGGGGTATCAACTTGTGGAAAATGGGCATCCTATGACCCCTTTAAGTTGTTCCAAACCTGTATGAGTTCCTTTTGCTGAACACAAATGAAGTTATTTTGTAGAATGTGGGTAACTGAACTGTTAATGGGTTGCCTTTGACTTCCATAGTATGGAAAAAATTACTATGGAAGATGGTTTAGAAGAAAAAAAATTCGTATAGGTTTGGAAACAACTTGAGGATGCATAAAGAATTTATATTTTTGGGTGAACTATCCCTTTAACTGAATTGCAAACAAGCTGTAAGTGATTAAAATGCTGAAGAAAACCCCATAGCTTACCAGTTACAGAACTTATATAGACTTTCTGTAATACATTCACAAAGAAATTAACCTAAATATTTATATTAAATGGTGATGTCCATCTTATTTGTCAGCTTCTCGTGTAACTGATAAATTTCCAGTTGAGTCTTAATTTGTCCAGACTTGTCTTGAAACTTTGAACTAAAAAAGAAAAAATCTGTGAAATCTCCCCATCTTTCAACAGGGTTCCATTGGCAAAACAGGAAAACAAGGTCCTGAGGGTCGACAGGGACAGAAGGTTGGCACTAAGGCTTACATGCATAACTAATTATTAGTTTGACCATTTTTTTTTTACATCTGCTGCTGACTAAACCTTCATTTTCTGCATAATTAGGGTCAGACAGGAGCACCTGGATTCACAGGAGACCGTGGAGAGCAGGGTTACTTGGTGATAAAATCACTCAGAAACTTTCTCTTTCCATTTCTCTAACTCATATTGTACCATCAGCAGGAAAATCCCTTTAGTAATCTCACTATAATACTATCTTTTTCACCTACCGTGCTATCAGGGTTATTCAGGAGTTCCAGGAGATCGTGGGGTGACGGGACCGAAGGTCTGTTCTCATAAAATCACTTCTCATGGTTAACAGTAACTAAAATTAAGTGACTGGCACAGTTGATCCCCCTTTACTCATAATGCTCTAGTGACACATAATATTTGACATAATTCCAATTAAAAGCTTTGCCTTGAAGCAGCACTTGATGACTAACTTATGGTAGGCAAATTTCTCTTTCTTTTTGCTTTCATCTTCAGGGTTCTAAAGGTACAGGTGGCTTGCCAGGAAGTGATGGGGAACCGGGAGAGGATGTGAGTAACAAATTGTTTCTGATGCATATGTCATTAGTCAGGGAAGAAAACTTCCTGAAGTACTGTTTCTGAGTGGAAAAAATATTTTATAAAATATTTTCCAGGGTCCTCTGGGTGTTCCGGGAGTTGTGGGGGTGCCTGGGCCTTTTGGATCTAAGGTGAGAGAATATATATATATATATATATATATATATATATATATGTATATGTGTGTGTGTGTTTACTATCAATTTCCAAGCGAAAACTGTTTCAAAGGAATTTTTTACTCAAAATTTGCAGTAAGTTTATAAATTTCCCTCTTCCTCTTTTCTGCAGGGTTTGAAAGGTGATCGTGGTGGGAGGGGGCGACCTGGAAGAGTAGGAACTGTGGTAAGCTGTGAATTTGGCCCTTTAGGGGTATATTATATTACACTTCCTTATTATTTCAAATGTGAGTGACGCACTTGTGATAGCATGTGAAGCCAAACAAGGTTGATCTGTTGACTGACATGTGACACCTTTTCGAGATCAAAACAAAAGCCATATTATTACTCTGTGGTAAATCAACATTTTGTTAGGTTGGAAGTCACCAGAAATTTTATACCAGATGTTTTGTTTGTTTTGTTTATAATATTCCAGAGGGGAATGTACCTAAATGTTGGGGGATTTACCAGACTGTAGCCAGACCCAAGACTGAAAGTGAAACTACAACTTCTATTTATACCTACGCAGTTTCACTACATTTAACCTGTTTCCTGAAACAGCAGTGTAGATCATTTACTTATCAGATTATTTGGATTTTCCCTTCATTTTTCCCCCTAAAGGAAATGATACTGCACTATACCATGCATAGCATAGTATAACCATAGCATAAACAAGTAGTTTAGTCTAAACTATAAAAGTTTATTCATTTAAATGGGACAAACACTTAAATACTTGAAGGGCACCTATTATGCAAAATTCATTTTTACATGTTTGAACATAAATGTGTGTTGGCAGTTTGTGTACACAACCACCCTATAATGATAAAAATTCACCCGCTCCTTTTAATCCCCAAAAATCATAAGCAGTGTCTCAGAACAAGTCGTTCACAAAATCTGTAAAATGTGACGTCACCTTTTACAGGCTCCGCCCACAACAGTTGACGGACACTGCCATATTAGCAGAGACCCCACCCTGAGTGAGCCACACACAACCCGCCATGTTTATCTTCAAGCTAGAGTGTTTAAAAGCAACATTCAAATAATAATTGTCTTATTAAGGCTATAGAAATTATTTAGTCCAAAGCAGTGAGTGATTTTCAGTTTTTTTATTTTATTTTATTGTTTGGCCCATGTTAACAGCGTAGACAGCAGTTATAGATACTGTATATTACACTGCTGTCACTTAATACACAGATCTAATATAAACATGCAATTTCTTTCCCAGCTGTTTAACTTCACAGACACAACCGTGTTATTGTAACGTATGTGTGTTTTTAACATAAACTTGTGTGTATTTGACCGTTTAAAGGGATAGTTCACCCAAAAATGAAAATTCTGTCATTAATTACTCACCCTCATGTCATTTCAAACCCGTACCTTTCCAGATGTTTTGTTTGTTTTGTTTATAATATTCCAGAGGGGAATGTACCTAAATGTTGGGGGATTTACCAGACTGTAGCCAGACCCAAGACTGAAAGTGAAACTACAACTTCTATTTATACCTACGCAGTTTCACTACATTTAACCTGTTTCCTGAAACAGCAGTGTAGATCATTTACTTATCAGATTATTTGGATTTTCCCTTCATTTTTCCCCCTAAAGGAAATGATACTGCACTATACCATGCATAGCATAGTATAACCATAGCATAAACAAGTAGTTTAGTCTAAACTATAAAAGTTTATTCATTTAAATGGGACAAACACTTAAATACTTGAAGGGCACCTATTATGCAAAATTCATTTTTACATGTTTGAACATAAATGTGTGTTGGCAGTTTGTGTACACAACCACCCTATAATGATAAAAATTCACCCGCTCCTTTTAATCCCCAAAAATCATAAGCAGTGTCTCAGAACAAGTCGTTCACAAAATCTGTAAAATGTGACGTCACCTTTTACAGGCTCCGCCCACAACAGTTGACGGACACTGCCATATTAGCAGAGACCCCACCCTGAGTGAGCCACACACAACCCGCCATGTTTATCTTCAAGCTAGAGTGTTTAAAAGCAACATTCAAATAATAATTGTCTTATTAAGGCTATAGAAATTATTTAGTCCAAAGCAGTGAGTGATTTTCAGTTTTTTTATTTTATTTTATTGTTTGGCCCATGTTAACAGCGTAGACAGCAGTTATAGATACTGTATATTACACTGCTGTCACTTAATACACAGATCTAATATAAACATGCAATTTCTTTCCCAGCTGTTTAACTTCACAGACACAACCGTGTTATTGTAACGTATGTGTGTTTTTAACATAAACTTGTGTGTATTTGACCGTTTAAAGGGATAGTTCACCCAAAAATGAAAATTCTGTCATTAATTACTCACCCTCATGTCATTTCAAACCCGTACCTTTGTTTATCTTCGGAACACAAATTAAGATATTTTTGATGAATTCCGATAGCTCTTTGACCCTCTCATAGACAGCAAGGATCCTAACACGATCAAGGTCCAGAAACATAGGACATGGTTAAAATAATCCATGTGACATCAGTGGTTCAACCGTAATTTTACAAAGCTACGAGAATACTTTTTGTGCGCAAAAATAATGACTTTATTCAACAATTCGTCTCCGACGCATCACCCTGGCATCATTTTGGAGTATCACATACGTAAACAACGTATATGCTGTTCAGTGTCAGCAGCACCGTACGCGGATATGTCGTTTACATAGTTTACGCTTCGATCTGAACGTGAACAACATATCCGCATACATACATTGTATACATATGTGATACTCTCCAAAATGGTGCATAAAAAGTATTCTCTTTTGTTAGTAATTGATGACAGAATTTTCATTTTTGGGTGAACTATCCCTTTGAGCGCAATAAGACATGAAAGAGAACTTAGTTTAGTACTCATGTGACACGTGACGGCATCTTTCTGTGCGCGTGCTTCGGATGTGTGCTCTCAGAAAACTGTGTATCAGATGTTTCAACTGATATGGCTTTAAAACTCATGATTTCAATGAGATAGACATAACAGATGTTTTTTTGGCAGAGTGTCTGAGGCACAGCCCTATTCTGGAAAAGGGAGCTGGGAGCAGCAGCTCATTTGCATTTAAAGAGACATGCAAGAAAGCAGCGTGTTTCTGCTTCTACTCAAAATAGGCATTTTCAAAATTATATAATAAATGATCTGTGGGTTATTTTGAGCTGAAACTTCAGACATATTCTGGGGACCCCTGAGACTTATATCTTGTAAAAATGGGCCTAATAGGTGCCCTTTAAAGCAGAACTGTAAACATTGTTTAATACTGTTTGTTTTGCAATATCAAGAACATCCACTTGGACATTTTTTCCCTATTAAAAAGAGCAACAGATTTGATGTTTTATTTGACTTTTTTTTCATAGGGTCTACAAGGAGACAGTGGGGATGCAGGAGTTCCGGGAAAACCTGGACCAAAAGGCTTGCCTGGGCCAACAGTATGCAACTGATTTTAGTCTGAATGATAAATCGATTAATCAATCAAATACTTTGTTTCACTGCTTGTTGATTTTAATTGTTTTATTAATCAAATGTTGATTGTGTAATTGATGACACAATTGAAATGATACTGGAATAGAACAGTGTTTTTTTTTTTTTTTATCCAAAATGATGATACAATGTCACCGTACGCGGATATGTCGTTTACATAGTTTACGCTTCGATCTGAACGTGAACAACATATCCGCATACATACATTGTATACATATGTGATACTCTCCAAAATGGTGCATAAAAAGTATTCTCTTTTGTGAGTAATTGATGACAGAATTTTCATTTTTGGGTGAACTATCCCTTTGAGCGCAATAAGACATGAAAGAGAACTTAGTTTAGTACTCATGTGACACGTGACGGCATCTTTCTGTGCGCGTGCTTCGGATGTGTGCTCTCAGAAAACTGTGTATCAGATGTTTCAACTGATATGGCTTTAAAACTCATGATTTCAATGAGATAGACATAACAGATGTTTTTTTGGCAGAGTGTCTGAGGCACAGCCCTATTCTGGAAAAGGGAGCTGGGAGCAGCAGCTCATTTGCATTTAAAGAGACATGCAAGAAAGCAGCGTGTTTCTGCTTCTACTCAAAATAGGCATTTTCAAAATTATATAATAAATGATCTGTGGGTTATTTTGAGCTGAAACTTCAGACATATTCTGGGGACCCCTGAGACTTATATCTTGTAAAAATGGGCCTAATAGGTGCCCTTTAAAGCAGAACTGTAAACATTGTTTAATACTGTTTGTTTTGCAATATCAAGAACATCCACTTGGACATTTTTTCCCTATTAAAAAGAGCAACAGATTTGATGTTTTATTTGACTTTTTTTTCATAGGGTCTACAAGGAGACAGTGGGGATGCAGGAGTTCCGGGAAAACCTGGACCAAAAGGCTTGCCTGGGCCAACAGTATGCAACTGATTTTAGTCTGAATGATAAATCGATTAATCAATCAAATACTTTGTTTCACTGCTTGTTGATTTTAATTGTTTTATTAATCAAATGTTGATTGTGTAATTGATGACACAATTGAAATGATACTGGGAATAGAACAGTGTTTTTTTTTTTTTTATCCAAAATGATGATACAATGTTCTGATCTATAGGGTGCCAAAGGTGAAACAGGACCAGATGGTGAAAAGGTGATATCAAAAGCACATAATATCAGTACAATATTAGCCACAAACATTTGTGTAGGCATTACATAAAATAATTCTATCACCTATGAATTATTTTTTTCATGACTCTCCCAGGGGGCAGTAGGACGAAAAGGAGGGAGGGGTGTTAAAGGAGATAAGGTACGGCTGCTAGAATCTGAACTAGCCATCAGTTTCTCTTCCTCTTTCCATTACACTAGCCACAGTTTTTATTTTAACCACAGTTTCGTCATCATTTCACTTCACAGGGAGGTGCTGGATCTCGTGGTGACAAAGGGCAGGTTAGTCTCACTGATGGGGTTTAACAATATTTTACGTCACAGTGTGGCACAGCGGTAGTCCATGAGCTCATGACGTAGAACGACGCAGGTTTGACTCTGGACTAGTTTCCTCATTTCATCCTCAATCACTCTATTACTTGTCTTCAGTCCCCTTAAGCTTATATATATATATATATATATAATGTAAATAATATAAATAAATCTGTTTTATTTCTGTAACTGTTGTTCATCACTTTAAGTAACTGAGATTTTTTTCTTATGTGATGTAGCGTGGGGTGAAGGGTCGTTTCGGTCGTGATGGGCTTCCTGGTCCTATTGGACCTCCAGGTCTTCCAGGTCCCAGAGGTGACAAAGGCCCTATAGGAGACCAGGGAGTGAAAGGACAGAGTGGGCCAAAAGGAGAACCAGGTGAACCTGTGCGTATCATCATGTTTATTATGAGCAAGAAATTAATTTTGAGTTTATGAATGTGATTTAGGCTTGAATACAAATATCGATTTCTGTTGTAAAATATATTAGTTCATCTCACTCTGTGCAGGGTCCAGGACTGACGGATGAGCAGATATTGCAGCTGTGTCAAGGTGTGGTCACCGCTCACATCTCCCAGTATGCTTCATCTATACATGCCAAATGCGTACAGGGCTGTCCGATCAACAACCGCACGCTCATCGGGCCCCCAGGAGTCACAGGACCCTCTGGAAGTCCAGGCAAACCTGTGAGCTGATATACGAGTGACCACAAAACTGGCATATAAAAACACACTTACTTTAAAAAATAAATAAATAATAACACACTGAATTTCATTCAGGGTAAAGCAGGAAAGGTAGGTGCTAAAGGAGAAAGAGGCCTTCAAGGAATGAAAGGTGTAGAGGGCCAGAAAGGAGCTACAGGGGACAGAGGTACAGCGCTGACGTTACTATTTAAAATAACATTTTAATTTAATGGTATAATCCACCCAAAAATTTAAATTCTGTCATTATTTACTGTCATCTCTACCAAGTATGACTTGGTTTCTTCTGTGAACACACAGACACAAAAAAAGTATGATATTTTGAAGAATGTTGTTAAACAAAAAGTTTAGGGTCCCTTTGACTTCATTAGTATGGACAAACAAACAAACTATGGAAGTCAATGGGACCCAAAACTGTTTCACCCAAACATGAAAATTCTTATCATCATTTACTTTTCGTTATGTTGTTCCAAACCTATGTATTTATTTTGTGAAAAAAAGAAGATATTTTTAAAAATATAACCAAACGGTTTCAGGTCCCATTGAAATATAATTTTTGCCCATAGGACCTGAAACTGTACCACCCAAAAAAAAATTTCTTCCCCTGATGTCATTCTAAACCTGTATGACTTGTTTGATATTTTGAAGAATATGTTGGTAACCAAAGAGTTTCAGATCTCATTGACTTCCATAGTATGGACAACAAATACTATAGAAGTCAATGGAACCCAAAACTGTTTGGTTACCAACATTTTTCAAAATATCTTATTTTGTGCATACTGGTTTGAAACGACATGTGAGTAAATGACAGAATTTTTATTTTTGGTTAGACTTTCCCTTTAACAAAAAAAAAAAAAAGAAAAACAAAGAGTTTATACATACAAATGAGCTCTCTGTGTTTTTCTAAAGGTGCTAAAGGTCAGAAAGGACAGAGGGGTGATCCTGGAAAAGGTCTTCCAGGGCATGATGGTCACCAAGGCCTCAGAGGTAGGATCTTTTTCTGTCTGCTATTTCAATAACTGTGGATTAGATGTAGTTAAATCTGGTTTATTTCTCCAAACAGGACTGCCAGGCCATCCAGCAGAACCAAAAGATGGAACTGATGGGCCACGAGGACCCCGTGGTTTTCCCGGGCCTGTGGGTCAGCCTGGCATGGTTGGCGATGCAGGAATACCTGGTGTGTGCGAGGCACGAGACTGCAGCATTCATGCGCCTGTAATGCGCAAAGAGATGGGATTGGTCAAAGGCCCTCTCAGCCAGGCCTGACAACAGGGACGAATGTGAGTGACCCACGACAGGAGATAATCTCCAGCAGAGACCATGAAAATAGTGCTGTCAGATGGAAGACATCACATACAGACAGACTGGAGTCAAGAGCTGGAGATCAAATCTCTACAGATTTGTTTACCAATTTGAAGTCCAAAAATGAAACTATACAAATGAAAACTACCAGCACTTTTGGTTTCATTCATCAACAATGTTTTAGTTTCATTATAAATACAGTACAGACATGTAAATAATTTTGTAAAGCATCTTAGATTTACATCTACTGTGTCCTGAAATATCATGTTTTATTGTCTTGATTCATCAAGCTGAATTAAAGAAAAAAATTTTTGTAAACATGTTAAGCCGTGTTTGATTGTGTGGCATGAATATAGTGTAACCACAAAATTGTATGATCATTGTTCAGGCCATTATCATACCTTTTTGAATAACTGTAAAATCCATTTAGAAAAAAAGTTTTAGTTATAAATTATGGACAAAACTAATTTGTTTATGACAGGGAAATATTTATGTCAATAAACATGTAATCATTTATAGTGTACAAGAAAAGGAAGAGTTTAAAAAAACAAATTAAAGTAGTATTGGTACATAGATCTTGGCAGTGTGTTTGAGTTGACTCTTACGGCCTTTTTTATACAGTGACCTCAAAGAGTATTTGAACGCAGCCACAAATAAAAACATTTCAATGTATTTTCAGTATATATCAAAAACAATTAGAATTTCTTTTAATGAAATATTGCACAAGCTCAATTTCAAAACCTTTTCAAAATGGAAAAAAAAGGGATACAAAAAAAATCCACATTAAAAATATTTGCATCCTTTTGCACAAATAATACTTTAATTTGAATAGATTTTTATATGCTTTATATATCAGTCCATTGAACCTATAGTCAAAGACCTTACAATATTACTAAAACATTCATTCATCAGAGGTAGATTCAAAAATATTTATAAAGTGCGAAATCATATATAATTGCACCATGCAAAAAAGGGTCAGAGGATGGGGAACATCCCCTCTACAAGTCTGAGACCTACGAGTGAGCGATGTCTCGTGGTACCATCACAGAGGGGCACAAAACCACTTTCCAGAACATTTTCGTTCACCATTCCTGGCTGGTGGAATTATCTTCCCACCTCCATCCGGAATGCTGAATCCCTGAGAACTTTTAAGCGACAGCTAAAAACTCATCTCTTTCATCACCATTTGACCTCATCCTAAAATAATAATAAAAAAAAAAATCTTTGCTTTCTCTTTCCTTAATCCCCTGTCTAGCTTGTACTAACCAGAACAATGCCTGAAACTTGTATTAAGAGCGCTCCTTTGTTTATTTGCCTCTTTATGATGAATCGCTTGTTGTATTTCCTCAATTATAAGTCGCTTTCGATAAAAGGGTCTGCTAAATGAATAAATGTAAATGACATCAAACCCCATGTTTTCATGTGTCTCCATGCACACTTACTATTCCTATGCTATCCTATACCATTTCTAACCGTACAGTATATAAGACGTACTATCCGTCGGATGGGAGACATCAAACCCCATGATTTCATTTGTCTCCATGTACTCTTACTATTCCTATGCTATCCTATACTATTTCTAACCGTACAGTATATAAGACGTACTATCCGTCGGATGGGAGACATCAAACCCCATGATTTCATGTGTCGCCATGTACTGTACACTTACTATTCCTATGCTATCCTATACCATTTCTAACCGTACAATATATAAGATGTACTATTCCTATGCTCTAAACTAATAAAATGGAGCCCTGCCATAATAAAGCTATTTCTAGAAGAAAAAAAAACTCATACAGAATTAAAAAGAATCTGTTGAACACTCTCTTTATCCCATATCACTGTAAGTAGCTTGAACATTGCTTCTGTTGTTTTTGTATACATATGCAACACACAGCAGACACACCACAACGGCTATGACCACCAAGGTAATGGGCAGGAAAACACCTAAAAAATAAAATAGAAAAATCCTCTGAAATTAAACTAATTTCTGTTCCGAAGAATATTATATATTTTACACACACACACACACACACACACACACACAGTGTTTGTTTTATATTACCAGTGTGACCTCTGTTCACAGGGTTGATCAGTGATTGAGGGACTCTTTCGCCTAAAACGAAACAAAAGAAAATGTTTGAAAATGAACTGGCTGCCCAACAATAAACAATATATCACTGGTAGAAAATAAACTTACCATAAAAATGTACACGGTATTCAGTCAAATAATCCTTTAAAATAGATACAAATGCTGGTTAATGGTCAATTCAAATGCTCATAAAGTCATAAAGGACATGTGGTGCAGAGAAAACGACTTACTCTTGTGCATATTACAGCCAGGGTGATATTGACGCAGTCAGTCAGAACGATTCTCCCAACGAACACCTCTTTGCATGGACTATGACACTCTGGGGTGGATTGCAGAAATGTTGCAATAGACTGAAGGATTTATGGGCTAATTTTCATTTTTGGGTGAACTAACCCTTTAAAGCCAGTGAGCTGCAGCGTAGATAGAATCTATCACTGAACTTCAATTCTTCAATCTACTCACATGATCCTGTGCAGACCAATACTGATCACAGTCTGGGCTCTTCATTGCATATTCAGATTGTACATGGTGCAATTCTTCTGCACAGGTGTAGTTTTGTGTGGTCTCTGTGACTGTAGTGAACACTGAGGGAAGAGAGGTATAAGATGTGTCTGTCATTCAGAGTTGTCATTACTATATATTTAGAATCATATACAGGTGCAACACATAAGAAAAGTCATAAGCTTTTGTTATTAACTTTTTTGCATGTCAGAGTATCCAGGTGTGTGTGTGTGTGTGTTGTGTGTATGTGTGTTTTGACTTTGCTTGTGAGGACCAAACGTCCTAAATTACATTGTGAAATACTTTGACAACTGGTCCTCACTAGTTAAAAATATTAACCTGACATAAAATCAATGGAAGTCTATGCAGTAACATGTGGTGTAAAGTGTAACGTTTATTTATTTGAGACGAGGGCAAGGCATCAGATTAAAACTACCGCGTAAAAACCTGCTCGGCAACAATTACGTAATGGGGGAATCCCAAGATACCAAAGGGAGTTTTTTTTTTCAAGTGTCATTTACTTTCTCTACCAAACATCTTTTTACATGAACTGCATGTATATATAACTTTTTTAACAACATTAAGATGCAACGTTAAAATTAAAAACCAGCTGAGAACTGCCATAATGGGAAACACAACAGAGACAAAATTTAAATCTAGAAAAAGCTAAACTTACAGAAACTAACAAATAACAAAAACACACAGATAACAAACGTTATGTGAAAAACCAGCATAACCACAAGCGCTCGTGCTTACTAGACCGCTAGAGACATGATGAGAGAATAAACTTGCTGCTGCGTCATTAATATTGAACAGCATCAAGCCTCATAGCTACAGTATGTAATATGTAAAGTGAGCGAATCGGAGATTAGCATGAAATATCTTACCATGTGCAACAAAGACTGATAGCAATATGAAACGAAAAACTTCTCTTATCCAGCACATCGCGTGGGCTAGTCTGATGAAGTGGCTGTGAATGCATAAATGAACGTTTCCATTGCGGTTCCGGGTTCACGACTGCAATAGATTTTCTCTACATGTTCACCCTTGCTTGCACGTGCTAGGGAATCCCCCACTTCCTCAAAACAGTGACATGAAGTGTATAAAAGGCAAAGAGTCGACAGCAAGCTACAGTCAGAACCATGCATTACTTCTCGGAATTAGTCGCTTGTCTTGTAATTTTAGGTAAGACTCCACCTGTATTTCTGGGAGCATTTTCACGCAGACTCTGTTGATCCAGGTTGACATGAGGTGTTTTATTCACAGCTGTGGCGGAGGGAGTGCGGCGGGAGATTCGCTTCTTCAGTGGTGAGGACGCAGTCTTGAGTTGTGCGGCGAAATCAAAACCCGACGTTCAGTACCGTTCCGTCATATGGTACAAGGTAAAGTTCAAAATTCGTTTTTTGGGTTTTTTTTTTCTTCTAGAACCTTGAGTTTTTTTGCCTCACATGTTCATGTTTTGTACTAGATGTTGAAATCTGCCCCTATATGTTTATGAGAAATGTATTGTTTCAAATGAATATGTCATTAAACTTTAAGCTAAACCTCTGACCTTCTGCAGGTTTCTGAAGAGCCTTCCCAGCTGTTATCTGGACTTGTAAGGAAGAGACTAACTGAAAACAATGGCACAGTGCAAAAATATAAAGGTGTCGAACGAGAGGTCGAGCTACTTGAGAGCTCAATGAGCCTTCTTCTGTCTAATGTAACTGCAGAGGACAGTGGGATATACAAATGCTTTCTGTCTGCTCCCCTTGGCCATCAGAACCAAGAAGGTGAAATCGTTCTGAAAGTCGATGGTAAGTAGGGCCTATGGGGATTTATAAAGGCCACAAAAAGTATTTGAACGCATACTTAAGCCACACTTAAAATATACTAATGTTTTAGACATTTTTGGAGCTTTTAGAATCAAAATCAAGTTTACTAGGGTGATCTAGTAGGCTACATTAACCAAAGGTGTAGTAGTTCATCTCAGTGCAATAATATCCATACAGTTTTAAGTGTGGCTTCCAAATACTTTTAAGGCCACTGTATAGTTCAACTGTGAGCAATAGCTCGCAAACTAACAATCTGATCTTCATGTGTGTTTTTGTTTTCTTTCTTTCTCATTTTTAGAGTATGGTACAGATGAGAAAATTATATTTAATATAAGTGATACAATTTATGGTGTTCTGGCTATCCCAGTACTCATTATTGCATTCCTGATGTTCTGCATAAGCTATGTAAGTACTTAAAGTCAAGATATTATTTAAATACTTTGAGTCAAGATGTTCTGCATGTATTTTAAAGTTATTGACCAGAGTTATGTTTACCACAGGTTTGTTTAAGGAATGTATTTCAAAGCAACAAGAAGCTTTTAAAAGACTCTTTGCTGAAAATGCAACATCAAGGGAAAAACTTGATCGTCCCCAGTCATTTGATTTGCAAGACAATGCCTGAAGTGTATGTGTGATGGTAACCAAAGTACATGGATTAGTGCTCAGTAGAAGTCAAATGAAGCTTTGTGCACAGGACATGGAGAGTCCACAGAGCTTGTGCTGAAGAGGACCATCGGCTGACGCACAGGAAGTGGCAACCTACTTGTTAAGTTAGTCAAGGTGCAAAGAGTGACAGATGCATGCACAAAGGTTTCAACATCATCAACATTATCTTTTGAAAACGGCATTTTTACACCATGAAAACAGTAAGACCAAGAGAAAAATGGCTTTTTTTCTGTGTTAAAATTGTGCATGCTTCATTATGGTTGCTTGGTGGTGAACACTGGAAGTGGAGAAGGACTGTGTTTGGATGTTATGCTCGGAGATCAGCGTTTGTCAGGCACACCTACAGGTTTTCCACCAAAGAAATGAGATAGTTCTCAGTCTATATAGGCGAATAAAACACTTTCAAATTATTTTTGAAATAATTTTTTCAATGTTGACATTCTTATAGAAATACAAACAACAAAAAACTACCTCATAAAATATTTTCCTGTTGATAAAAATATACATTATTAAATGGATTTGCTTAAAATTCTTTTTTTTTTATGATATGGAGTTGTATATTGTATGTTAAAGTTTATTGAATATAGAATAAAGTGGATACAAATGATCAAAGTTATTGCTACGTTTTGTGTTCTGTTAAGACTGCACATATAAATGTTTCATGTAAATATAATCTAGAAGCTTAGTACAGGTCACAAATAATGTATTTTTAATATGACCTATTCATTTTTAATGATTATTAGTTCAAGTGATTATTTGTCAGTAATATTTTATAAATTGGCTGGTGAAACTAAAAGTTTCATTGAGTACAATTAATTTAGAATTAAATATTCAATATTCTAGATTAAAGTAACCGATCTTAGACCGTTTAATATTTTTTCTGTCACTTATTAAAACAGACTCTGCTGTTTTTGTCTCGACTATTTTTAGCCTACTATTTCATTAAAAAATACTGTAGTGAAGTTCATGCAAAAAATTAATCTGGTCATTGATTTTTTTTTTTCATCTTCATGAATATTATTTATGAATAATTCTCTTTTAAATCATCATTTGGGATTCACTTTGGAAACTGAGCAATCAAGTATATGTTTGGTGTTCCAATTTTGAAATTCTAACCCTTTTAGGAAAACCATCATCACCTAAGTTTCATTTTTTTTATCTATCTCTACAATCAAAAAACAGCAGTCAAGAAGAGAAGAAATGACAAATTGACTTAGAAAGCAACATGTTATGAAGAAAAACAGAAAAGGATACATGGCGCTCTCTAGTGGCTTGAAAATCACGAACACTACTTTCTCATATCTTTTCTTACAAAGAACAAGTTGAGCAGTTAATTGTGTCCATGACACCTGTGCACTGCTGTAGGAAAACTTCACTCCATTATTTGTATATCATCATAGTAAAAGACCTCTATAAAAAAGTACACTTAATTTTTAAGGGGGTCCTTAGAAAAACTCTCGACTGTGAGCAGGGGCGTAGGCGTAGTGAGGGGGACAGAAAGTTTATTTATATATGCACAGACTATCCTGTCTCTTTGAATTTAAATCTATATTTATTCACACCAGCTCTTGAAAACCTCAATGCAAACACACTTGCCCGAAAAAGTGCGGGGGACGAATTTACGTGATATTAAAAGTGGGGGGGACACCTCCCCCGCATCATCTACGCCCCTGACTGTGAGATTGCAGGTCATTTCAAGTATAGGTCTCTGAAGGAAAGTAATGGGAGTTACCAGATCAAGGCGTTTTAGACCATGTTACCTGATTGGCTGACGCCATAGTGATGGTAGGTTTAGGGGTGGGGTTAGATAAGGGGGGTCATTTTGATTGCATGATTTAGAAACCCCCAGCAGTTTGAAAACACCTGCAAAGTCAGAAATCTCGGTCATTTGCCTACTACCTGTGCGAATCGGTGGGCGGGGCTTAGCCACACGATTACGTCATAAAGTGGCACATTCCACAAGCTGTCTTTTTGGCAGACTGGCTTCAATATAAGCTGTTTTTAGACTAACAAGAAAGTTTTGAATTCTGAAACGTACATAATGTTTTATAACAATGACCTCTTGTGTCAAAAGATCAAGAGAATTTGATTTCTCGGTTCATGAGTCATGACCCCTTTGAAACATCTCATATTTTTTATTAGTTGGAATGTTCATTATTTATTTTCCAAACATTCCTTTATTTTCCTGTTCTTGATGCAAGGTGGTGAGGAACCAAAACCAAACCACTGTCATTTGTCAGACAAACTCCTCAGGTTTTAACTCCAGTGGCTGTAAATTCAATAATTTGAAATTGTCTTGAGCACTTGAGCATAACCAGTCCTGTCTGGCCATTTATCAAGCTCACAAATGAGCTCATAAACCTGTGTGACATATCGTTATTATAAATTATACAAACACAGAACTTGTGGATGTTATTGATGGTGGTGATGATGGGGCTCCTCGGCCATCTGACTGCTATAGTAAGCGTGCTTGGATATGAAAAAATAAGACAAACTACTTTGCCACAACCACTGACCCACAACATAAGAAATTACTTTCACCTCAAACACTCAGTTAGCATTCTAGATCTTATTTTTTCAAGCTTAAATGGAGTGTTTCATTTTTAAACTCATGTTGGGTCTGACATACTTTTATGGAACAGTAACACAAACCAAACCGCATTTTACATAATGCTCCAATGGAAACCTGGCACTATGGGAAAATTCTAAATGAAGTCCTCATGATTTACATAAACCTTGACTTATAATCGTCAATGAGTCACTTACTGGATTTGATAATATGACTGGCGCTCAATCAAGTTATTCACCACACCAGTCAGTTATGATATCAAATGGTTTGGCTGATATTATTAAGTATGTGTTATGTAAAAAATGTGATTCTTATCCAGTCAAGCACAGATGTGAAGGAGCGGGTAAACACAAGTTGATAAATTATTTTGTTCTCCTTCATCATCCCTTTCTCTGACTTCTTTTCTAAACATGCTTGTAGAAATGACAGAATATAGCCTTATAAAAATGGTTGTTCAGAAGTGCTTCAATGAGTGCATAGTTTTCTTAACTAGCTTAACTAAGTAAAACTGTGTTGATTACAGTACCAATAGGTCACCCAAACAATCTTTTTCTTAACTGTTCCTTACAGTTGATCTGAAATGCTAATCAATAAATAATTAACCATTAATATTGCTTACTGTTTTGAAAGAATATTTCTGCCCGTTTTATTATTTTTGAATTTAACTAATGTGTTTTTAAATAATATTTCTGCCTATTTTAAATTAATTAATGAATTAATTAATTCTGTAATTCAACCTTACAATTAACCAATAATACTTTTTTGTACAATATTTTCATGTGTTTAAAGAAAAATATTAGCTACCAATCTATTACGATAGCAAAACGATGTTGTGAATATGTATATTTAATAATACGTTGTCGTATAAACAACGAGTGAGTCATTTAGGCATCGGACATAACTGAGAAATGTGTCGCAGTTTAGAACGATTCTAATTGAATCTGAATTAAATTTAAACCGTCAACTTTCCTGAATCTTTTCGACTGACCCGTTCAAAAGAACCGACGAATAAGAGTCATTTGTTGTCCAATTTGAAACTTGTTCACTGTTCGAGGTTGTGTGCAGGAAACTGGCGCGCACTTTAATGAGACATATTTCCGTAGTAAATGGCAACAAAAAGACAACAAAATAGGCCAAAATGGTACTCTACATTCCGTAATGGTGTCTTAAAGTAGACTCAAAAGCTTCTGTGATCTTTCCACATCCATCTCCGGATTAAACATCATCTGCTTCATTAAGCCAGAAGAAGCCCACCATTGTGTGAGGAGCAGTCTGGGTGTAATCCCTGGATACTGCTGCTGTCTGTCCTTTAGGTTGGCCATGACAGAGAGTCCAGTGTTTGACTGACCGGAGAGAGACAGCAGTGTGGTTTTCTGCTTACTGAGAATGCATAATAATGTGGAGACATTATTGTGAGTCTGCTACTGTAGGCCTAATGTGCTGGAGACACTGTGGCTTTAGTTGAAGAGGTTTTATCAGACAGAGGCTTTGCCAGGCTCCCAAAGGACTCCTCTAATTAACTACCACGAGTTTTGAGCAGGACCACAGTCTAACAACGATGCTCCAACTCCAGTGACTGTGAGGAAATAAAGGTGACTCACAGATATGTGTATGATTGTGGATATCTATTTTTAAACCCTTGACATGAAATATTGCTATATTTACCACATCTGCGATACTTCTTCACAAGACTAAGGTTCTTTAGATGTTATGTCAGGATGTTATGGTGTTGTTGCCAGGGTTTTGTATGTGGCTGCTAAGGTATTCTGAGTGATTCTAGGGTGTTGACAGGTGGCAGCTTACTGGCAAAAAAGACAGCACCAAAGTTTGTATGATATTCTGGCAACTAGATGTAGATGAATTTATTACTTTGTTGGAACAGAAAAGATTTGGAGCAATTTAGCATTACATCACTTGCTCACAAATTGATCCTCTGCACTGAATGGGTGCCATCAGAATAAAGTTCAAAACACTAGCTGATAAAAAAACATCACAATTATCCACAGGTTGACTAGTCAATAAATTATGTTGTCTTGTGAAGTGAAGCAATGTCTTGATAGATTTGTTTCTTACAAGCACAAAGCTTTTCACTTCACACGACATTAACTTATGGACTGGAGTCATGTGGATTACTTGTGTATCATAATGATGTTTTTATCAGATGTTTGAACTCTCATTCTGAGGGCATCCATTCACTGCAGAGGATTCACTGGTGGGGGCAAGTGGTGTAAAGCTACATTTTTCAAAAACAAACACTGCATCTTGGATGGCCTGAAGGTGAGAACATTTTTATTTTTGGGTGAACTATTCCTTAAAAAATATTTTGAAAAAGTAGCATAATTTAAAAACCCATATAACTTAATAATAATTGTACAGACCGGCCTCGTTTTGCTTCGACGGCGTTCAGCCTCACCCTGCTTCATTCTACTACGGTAACAAATCATTAGCTCATCCATGAACATGATTTCTGCCCAAGTCCGGTCGGATTGCATCGGCTGTGGGGATGAAGACGACAACTCCCATGACTCCACACTCAGTCACGGTGTCATCAAACTAGCCTTTGCCTGTTTATTTTGAATACGTGCCCTCCATCGGCGAACATTACATATTGTGCCTTTAAATTGTGTCAGAACAAGACAAATAGGCAATTCTAGTTTCTCCACGTAACAGAACGGTTGAGCTCACTTTCACCACACGATGGTGCCGTCTGTTTAGTTTGACTAGATAGACGACCACAAGCCCTATAGCAAGGGAAATACTGAATAAAACTAGGCCATTTGCTATCAGTGTTGATATAGTCAAGACAAAGTAAAACGCACCATCTTTGATTCACTGTCATGAGTCAGCAATTTATGGACGATTATCTTAGAATAAGACCAAGAAAGCGTCTGAAAGCAGCACTATCCAAGAAGAAAATATGAGGAGTTTAGTTAAAGCCGTCACAGACAGTCTTTCAGTAGTAAAAATGTCAGCATCACTTTGTTTTTCGCGCTACATACTAAAAGTTATTTCTATTGACGTTATTGCAAAAGTACACACCTTGCTCTTTTTTTCTGGCAACCTTCTACTAACCCATGTATTTCTCATTAATATTATATTAACATGACATTTCACTTATTAATTAGTACATGGAGATATGTAGAAAAGTCCCCGCGATACAATTCACGTTTGCGTATATTTGAAACGTCATTAGAAACCAATAGTTTGACTATGCAAATAATATGTGAAAGTATGTCATACGGATATGCAACGATATGACGGTGAGTAAATATTTTATTATTATTATTTTAATTCTAAGTAATTTCAAATACCCATTAAAGCTGATTTCACATAATAATCATTTTACATATAGTAGCTACACACACCTACAGTAGCATAAGTGCTTTGACCCGTGCACTGAATAGAACTTTGTTCACATGGAAAATTGAGGTTCAGTAATAGGGCTGAGGAAGACATACAGTAGCACTGTGACTCTCAGCTTAAACCTGCACCATAATTCTTCAGATCAACGTTTGTTTTTCTTGGGTTTCTTTCTCCTCACGCACATCTCCCCTCTGCAAACTTCTCTGCCCACTTTTTTCCTTTTGGAGGACGGCTGTGGATGGTGCCGTGGCTGTCATCCTTCAAAGCTGCTTTATTGCAGGTCGGGGGTCCGGGCTCTTCCTCAAGCCTTCAATCCCTCATTTCCACAAGCTGAAAGCAGGAAATATAGAGCCTCTGAAAGGAACCGCCACTGGAAGCTCATAACCATAAATATACCCACAATATTTATGTTGTTGCTTTTCTCATCAATTTAAGTTTTTTTTTATTTTTTATCAAGAGACGGTTGAGGTTACAGTGTTCTGTCAGGGAAAGCAGCCTACAGAATTTGGAACAATCTTTACCACCCACATTTTTATCAATGCCTATACCATGATGATATTAAACTATGTCAAACGCACAGTCCTAATACATGAATAAATAAATATTATAATAGCTGAAACTGAAGACTCTATAACAAATCTAACATGATGTTGATGATGCACTTCTGATCATGGCCAATGAAAACACTTATTTCTTTCGCAAGCCAGATACCAAAAGTCATCCAAGATACACGTCAAAACTTTCTGATGCTGTCAAGTTTCTGAAGACTTGCTTTATCACCACTGGAAGTTTGCAGAAACACTGCATTCAACACAATGCTCCTTTCAGTATATAGCAGGTCATGTAGCATTAAACCTCTGTTCTTGGGTCCAGGCTGCAACTAGAGCCTCGAACATGATTCACTGGGACTTGTCCATGCAGCCCAACATAAGGAATGTTAATTTACAGTAATCCTTGAAGCAAAGAACTGATGGAAGCCTGCTCATTCGACATGCCGTGTGACACGTTTGACTCTGGGAAGGAAACAAGGAATGCAGGTTGCCAGGTATGCACCAAAGAGAAGGACATGCATGGAAACATGGTCCAGCGTTAGGCAAGACTTCAATAAAATACCTTCTGCACAGTTTTGAAAGCATTAGTCCGAGGCAAATTAAAAAGCAGAGTGCAATTAAAAGAAATCACTGTGTAAATGTTAGCATGTGGAAGTTTTCCTTTTGCTCTTTTTTTTTAATGTAAGGAAAAGCCCCAAGGCAGAGTTATGCAGCTGCCAATTATTACTACATACATCTGGTTTTGATAAGACCCTATTACAATCAAAATCATAAAAAAGGTAATGTGGTCCTCTTGAACATTTAAATATAAGAAACACTATACATACAAAGTTCATCTGTTCATGCCCCCTCTCAGTTCCATGAATGAAAAAAAGGAAGGGATCACTTTAAAGTCTATAACTTAGAGTAATTTGCACTTGGTGGAGCCTGACCATGTTACGACCTATACTCTCTAAATGAACAAGAACTGTGAATATGATTATGTGTCTGCTTACCCTAGTGAAAAAAAAGTATACTTTATTGTATTTGTAATATATTACCTGTTTTAATAGTACATTGCAAATATACTAACAAAAAATGTACTATCTTTAAATATATAAAAAGTATATTACACTTAAAAATAAAGGTGCTTCAAAAGGTTCTTCAAGCGATGCCATAGAAGAACCATTTTTGGTTCCACAAAGAACCATTCAGTCAAAGGTTCTTTAAAGAACCATCTCTTTCTTACCTTTTTATAATCTGAAGAACCTTCTTTCTCCACAAAGAAGCTTTTGTGAAACAGAAAGGTTCTTCAGATGTTAAAGGTTCTTTATGGAACCATTTAGACAAAAAGGTTCTCCTATGGCATCGTGAAGCACTTTTATTTTTAAGAGTGTAGATTCAAATACAGAATATTTTAAATATATGTAACGAATCAGCTCATGAGGAAATATGAATAATTAATCATAACTAGTTATAATTAA
>NW_015625652.1:540850-566546 GCF_001515625.1 Sinocyclocheilus rhinocerous | reverse complement strand
AATTAATTTGTAATGTACTCGTAATACAAAAAAAGTACACTTTAATATCACTAATCAAGCATGTAAATAGGCATATACTTAAAGTGTACTAAGTGTACTTAAAGTTGTTCCAATTTAGTACAGAAAAGTACACTAAATACACTTAAAGTTATACTTTAGTATAATTTAATTACAACTAAAATACACTTGGTACAAAAATAGTTGTTCCAAAATAGCACACTTCAAGTTAACTAATCATTAACACACTTGAAGTATACTGACAATTAGTCTGGCTGCAAGTATACTTGGTATACTTTTTTTCACTAGGGTATGCGTTTAAGTTTTATCATTAAGAGCCTTGATGTTTAGTTATATAATTTGATTTACATTAACTGTCTAATTTCTGTCAGCTTGTGTTTAATGGGTTTAATATCACTTAGTAGATGCTCTTGTGCGAGCCCTTAGCCAAGGATTTTTCAACCTTTTTGGCACACAACCCATTTTCCAAAGTTTCAAAATCCGTACGACCCACTCACGTAACAGAATTAAGATAAAAACTTTAGGAACTCACATTTTAAGCAGCAAATAACGTCTTATAAATAACACTGTTACTATTGTAGTTTTTGGTCAATTGTAGTATAATTGAGTCACTTTTCATTGTGTGTGGGTTTTGTTTCTCTTTTTTTCCCCTTTTTTTCAAGCTTAAGTGGCACTATAATCCCATATGGAGGACTAGTTAACCCAATCAAAGTTTCCAGAATATACTAATGAATACAGTAAGCCTAAACAAACAAACAAAAAAAAAATCAAAGCCTATTTGTTTAGTTTAAGTTTTTATGACTTTGTTAAGTAGCGGGACAGGAGCTCGGCTCTTATCAAAATAATATACAGTAGTTTTTTAGTATTTTCCCCAGTAGCAATCAACTTTTCTAAACATCAGCTGTGTAGCAAACAAGAGATTGCTATTTTATGGTCACATTTGTATTGTGCATACAACTTCACTGCCGAACGAGATGAGAAAGTGCTAGAAAGTCTGATTCATTCTAGTGAATCGATTCTTCCTCATTCTTTCTCCCTTTTATGTATTTTTAGAAAGTCTGATTCATTGTTTTGAATCAGTTTGTTCACACGATTTCTGAAAATGAACAGATTCCAGAAGATTTGAGTATGTGGCATTTTTTCTTTTTTTTAATCAGTAAGCATTTGACTGTTGCAAAATTATGGATCATTTGAATTAAGGAATGTGCATCTCATCTCTGCCATTATATTATATATGGATCAGTATGTAGATAATGCAAACAAGAGTGCTGAGTCTTACTGAGACAAATAAGTGCAAACAGTAGCATTTGTAGGATGCCCAGTCAGTGACAATTCTGCATATTCACCTGTTTGCATCCAAGTCACCCTTACATTCTAGCAACTTCACATAATAGCTTAAGCACTAGAGAAAATATGTTTAATATATAGGTCTAGCTTACATCTGTGCTCAACTTTAAAAAAATATTCCCTGCAACCCCATGGTTGACAACATCTGAGTTAGCCAACTAAAGCCACTATGTTTCGAGTGAGAAATATGAGGGTGACTGCTTATTTATACACAGCCATTGTGGGGGTGTCTGGAGCTAAACTAAAGAGCATTTATTTGAAATGAGGAATAGGATCATCAATATACCAGTGTGAAACATTCGTATTATTTTAAGACAAAATTCATGGAGAGAAGTTTGATCGGCACACTTTACTGTTGAAAGGTCCCTTCACCTATAAATGTGTTTGGATAGCAGGTTTCATCTGTATAACCTGGCAAACATTTATGGCAATTGCTCAGCAATTCCTGACAGGTTGATTTGACAGCTATAGCTTAGTTTTGGAGGGACCACGGGCTGTCGAGTTTCCACTAACCAAGAGATGAAATTGTCTGTCCAGACCTACTTTCCCCAGCATTAAAAATGATTATTTCTCTAATGTGAGAGGGTAAAGTCTGGGTTTTGTGAATTTTTCATTGGCAGGACATGTAATTTCCTCTATAGATTCTTTATTCAGAGACCTCCTCCTGTGCGGTGGATGTGGATTCTCTGCAACTCAACACTTCGACAAAGCTCATAATGTTATTCTAGTATTCCAGCTGAGCAAATATATTAGATGATCAATGTGTAAAAGGTGCCATGTTAAATTATGAAAGCTGGTTGTCATGCCGGATGGATAAAACAAGCACAATTTTAGGTATGTCTATTCAAGCTACTTGCTAGAAGTGCTACAGTCTTGTAGAAAGAGGAAGATAAAACAATGTATTTGTGCTCTAAAACTACTCAAATTAATTCCATTTCAAATGCCAATGTAAATACATGTTAAAGAAATCATTCACATCAAAATTTAAATTCTGACATCATTTATTCAGCCTCATGTAATTTAAAACAAGAATGTAAAAAGATATTTTGAAAAATGGCATGGCCCAAACAACACTGGACCCATTTACTTTTAAAGAATTAGTTCACTTCCAGAATAAACATTTCATGATAATTTACTCACCCTCATTCAAGATGTTCATGTCTTTCTTTCTTCAGTCAAAAAGAAATTAAGGTTTTTGAGGAAAACATTCCAGGATTATTCTCCATATAGTGGACTTCAATGGGAGCCACGAGCATTTGTGGCTACAAAGTATATACAATTTTTTTTTTGTTATTTTTTTATTTTTTATTTTTTTTAGAAAAGAGCCCTTTGAGGCTGCACTGAAACTGCAATTTGGATCTTCAACCTGTTGGCTCGAACTGAAATCCACTATATGGAGAAAAATCGTCTCAGGTTACGTATGTAACCATGGTTCCCTGAGTAGGGAACTAGACACTGCGTCCTCTAGGGGTCGCTATGGGGAACGCCTCGTCGTGACTCGTGTCTGAAGCATACATTGAAAAAACACCAACAACGTGCACACTTACCACTATGTGGATTTTAGAAAGTGCGCAAAGCTTAACGTGTGCACTTACCATAGTATGGATTTAAGAGTTTTCCAAGCATCTGTTCACAGATACCCGGAAGTACTGAGCAAAACGGGAGAGGCAAGCTCAAATACAACCCTCTAAGGCGAAGGGAGCACTGCCTGAGACAGCAGATACGGTATACCAGACAGGGCAGCCTGAAAGCATAAGCCCAGCCCGGACGTCCAGGAAATTTTGCAGTGCCGTGCCAGGGTCCTGATGGTCAAGAAGGCTCCCGCAGAAGCCTGTGACCTGGCCGAATGATCCAGGAAGCATGAAGCCGAAACCAGGCTATCATACCGGCTGGACATCCTATCGACAAGTGAAGTAAACACTGCAAGTCGAGCACCCGGTTTCTGAATCCAACAGAGGGGGTGCTCACCGAGGACCTATCCTAGAAAGGGACAGAAACACATAGTTTCAATGTATGCTTCAGACACGGGTCACGACAAGGCGTTCCCCATAGCGAGCCCTAGAGGACGCAGTTCGAAGTTCCCTTGAAAGGGAACCTAGACTTTTTTTTTTCTCAAAACCTTTATTTCGTTTTGACTGAAGAAAGAAAGACATGAACATCTTTAGGGTGAGTAAATTTGAGTAATTTTTTTTTTCTGGAAGTGAACTAATTCTTTAACTGTATGTGAAAAAAAAATATTTCTTTCTTTTTTCTCAAAAAATTGTGTTCCAAAGAAGAAAGAAAGTCATAAAAGTTTGAAATTACATGAGGATGGATCAACTGTTCATTATAATTAAATTGTCTGTTTAAAAGGAAATCAATTATTTTCTGATCTGTTATACAGACAATTTAATTACGCTGGTTATAAATTCAAAATGTATAATTATTTTTCACATTTTTCATGATAAAAGTGTGTCACGCTTAAAATAAATATTTGTTACTTTCTAAAAAATGTGCATTAGTGATGTTTGGCTTTGCGATCATGACTAATGAGAAATCCTGGAAAATAACAGGCAAAGATGGTTTTACCACAAAAGCTGTTACACATTTGGCTGTCTATTTTATTTTTAGTGTAGCTCACACAGGTCTTCAATAAGTAAATTGTCTCAATCGTCTCTTCATTTGGCTTGTGTCTAAGTGAAGAGTCCTTTTGGGGTGATATGAAACTCAAGGGCATTTTCACTTGACAAACAGACATTTTTACAGGTCTGATAGCCAAGTAACCCAGCAGGCCAAGGTTCACAGTTCCTTCCAAAGCAACCACCTCAGAGTGGCATGCCAGACTGCTAAATATAACCGTCCCAATCAAAATAACCAGGCAGTGGTTTCTGGTTTGGTTTTCAGGATTAATTAACCATCCCAGGACACAGTCTGTGCAAATTACAGAGCAGTGTAAGCTACTGTAGGAGGTTGGATATACAGTATACACATAGAGGCCATAATGCATTGCAAATGCAAACATCAGGTTACCTGTCTGGCTCTCCAATTTAATCTTATTTGCTCTCGCTGGGGCCTAACCCAAATTTTAGCCTACCTACCTGTAAGCATCATTCATGTGGCAATGATTTGGTCTGCCAGCAACCAGTGGTGTATGAATTCCTGACCCACTCCGTGCCACTATTTATTCCCCCAACACTCTTTGAATAACCACATCTTTAATAATAAAAGCTTGGGGGAATGCGATATGGCGGCCCCAGGGCCATTAAAGAGGGCCAATCGGGTCCTATTCTGCGGCCAAATCGAATAATGAGCCAGACTTCTCAGCACCACACCACATCAAACCAAAAACACACCACCTTCTCTACCAGTTTATTCTGCAACAGCAGCAGGCGCGTTTTAACTGACGTTGCGCAAAATGTTTCACACATTATCATAACGTTGTCAAACTGATATGCTTTACCAGTGACATTCGCTCAGAGCCTCATTTATATATCTTTAATCAGGATTTATATGCTCATAAACTGGGTTTGAATTAAACAAAATCCTTATACAAATTTTCTAACATCCGTCGATTATAGAACAAAAAAAAGCACAGTTCCACATTTCCTTCTTCCTTAGAAGCAAAAACATTTTTTTTGTTAGAGCTTGAGCTCCCGTTAAATTGTTTCATTGCTACGCTAAAGATGCCCTTTGACTCTGAGTAGAAGACATCATTCGCGTACAAGGTCTCACAATGAAAGCCATGCGCGCTGCAATAAGCCCTGCTTTGTTTCCAATACATCCATGGTAAAACATTTATTAGTCTAATTACAGCAGGCTCCTGTTGAATTTTCTTCCTGTGTTACAGATGCGTTGGCGGAGTTCCCATGTCCTGTCACAATGTCGTTTTATTCAGCACCGTGCCACTGGGAAGAAATTTTGGCGGGGTTTGGTGTAACAAAAGTCTCAAATGGCCTTCCGCACCTTTTAGCTTTATAATTGTTAGTGCGTCACTTGTTGGCGCGGGAAGTTTTGCGTTGTGTTTTTTGGATCTTTGGGGAGCTAGTTAATGAGGAATAGAATTAAGATTAAACAAGTTTTGAATAATGGCTTTGCAGTTTCCATGGGGTAGTCTAAGATTAAACTGGTTTGCTGGAGCTGTAAGCATGTGTAGCTGCACTATACACTGTAGCTGCAGTGTGTGGTGTGAGAGAAAGCTGCCCTCACCATGTCATCTGCCTCAGCGCTACTGTCTTTGTGTGTGGGCACAACTCTCGTTTAAACTATGGTCTATATAATCCTGTTTTGATTGGAGCTTAAGTCTCCCCTGCAGAGACTGGTGCCTCATAGCCGCTCTCTCAGACAGGGAGGCCCCCCAAGCGGTGGGCCATCCCCAGAAAACAGTCTCTTTAAGCAACACGGTAGATCTCGGCTTCATGCCATGCCTTGCGCCTAGACTCATTTTACACTACAGCTCAAACCACAGACAGATAGCAGGGGAGGAGACCATGAGCTTCACTTTATCTCTCACAGACAGTGCATCCAGCAAGCAATTAATCATTATTTCTTTCTGTAATGTTTTTGCTACAGAAATGAATTATATTGATTTATATTATATTGTACTGGTTTGATTATTTATATAGATTTTTTAAATACTTTTTACTTTTTTTGAGCTTTTATACTAACTTATACAATAATAATTTTGCATTTAGGATCATATAAAATAGAAATAAAAAATAAAGAAATATATATATTTTTTTTTAATGTACCAAACCAGGGTGTTTATGATAGTAAATTAATGATTAATAATAAGATAACAAATGCCAGTTTGCAATATCAAGCAGCATAAAAGACTGAATGTTGACATAAGTTAAAAATGGCCAAGCCCACTGTTACTATAAAAATAGTTGGATAGTGTAACTTCAGAATATTTTTCATGAGGAAACAGTTCTTTTCTAAAGCTGAAGTGTTACAAATAACCACTTAAGAACCATTTATTAACCTTTGCAGCAAACAACCAACTAACACCCTAACAACCAGTATCCATGCCTTAGCAACTACCCATAACATCCTACCCATGTCTTGGCAACCACCCACAACACCCCTGTGTTGTGGCGAGTTTCTTCAGAAAATGTACAATCTTGTTCAGTTCACAAGATGGAAAAACAAGAAAAGTAAATATGACTCATACTGGCTCAAGCTGGTAGACAGACGTACACACAGGCAAACACAGAAGATACATGGGAGGTTGCGTAAAGCTTACAAACATTCTGTGAAAAGGTTAAAGGCTAAACACATACTGTAGTAAAAGGTTTTGAATTAAAGGCTTGCAAAGAACACTAGCCATTAATTTAGAGGCCGGTGATAGCATGTATTCAGTCGGTATTCCACTCCAACAAACTGCCTGTCATTGCTTCAGACATGCTGATGAGAGGAGAGCGTAATGAACGTGTAATGTGGGGATAAAGAGCAGACTGATGAAGAAAACAGATCACGTCTCAGAGTAAACTCACCTGGACTCTGATTTTCTATTTCAGTCAGCCGCATAGATGCCACACAGCTGAATAATATTTATGACACCTCCCAGGATCTAAAAATGATAAATTGTACTCTATATATCACTAAGGAGATAAACAGCTTCCTTCAATATAGCAGATCTTATTAGTAGAATCTCTGGGAATTTGAAACATAACCAGAGGAACATTGTGTCTTCTTGTAGCTCAAATGTTTTCTGTTAGTGCTTTCTATTTGCAGTTTGCACATTTGTCCTCCATTTGTCAGCACAGGACTTTTTTTCACGTTTAATCTAATGTTGTTTTTTGCCTTGTAAATAAATGTAAATAAAATTATCGTAAAGAAAAACTGTAATATTAAAAGATACCACATTTAAATCAACTTTTATTGGCTAATTTTGCAGACTGAATATTTAAAAAAATATCCATGCCATTAACAATTAATAATTGTTGGCCACAATATTTTTTATCTTGGTGCAAATGACTGTGTGTGAGTTTGACTGAGGTTCTGAATAAAATGGCAAATATGCTCAATATTTTTCAATAAAATCTGGATTGATGCATATGCCAAGTTAAGCAGATTTTTAAAAAAAAATTTGTTACACAAAATCGAGAATTCTGTAAATAATGACAGAATTAAAGTTTTTCAGTGAACTACAGTATTAACAAATGGCCTGGCAGAGGCCGAGTTGGGTGTTAGACTGAGTGTTATGGCACCAGAAAAGTGTGAAAATAGCAGATACCGTAGAGTGGCCATCTCTTTCTGCACAAAAAAAACTGTCAATAATACAGCTAATAAACCAGCATTATTTTAAACTCTACGTGTGCAGTACTTTGTGTTTCCTTTTGTAATCTGTGGTTATGTTAAGAGTGATTTTTTATCAGAGACCACCTGTAAGTGTGAGTGCATGAGGGAGGTGTGATTTTGCTAACTACTCAAAGAACTGCTATGTGGAAAAAATATTTAGGTTTTACACCTTCAGCCACTTCCTGTACACAGTTTCACCTCACAGTTCCACAGTTTCAAACCTAGGCTGGAACAGTCCATAACACCTTGGAATCATTATTGGCAAATTATTTCGCAATCCGATCCATTTTCTGTACACTCCAGGCCAGTTTTTGTTTAATCCACTACAAAAGTTCATTATATTAAGCATTATGTAACATTAATTTAGTAATACATTTTGTACCACCTTTTGGAGGTTCGTCACATCCAAAATACCAATTTAACTCCCGGTTATGTCCCTTATGTCCAAAGCAAAACAGTATCCCTCATTCCTCACAGTTATTTGTGTCAGCTATGGGATTGATATCACCCTTCTGGGTCCTTGCTGGTAATTCTATAGGCAGCAGTCTTTCTATTATGGTTTAAAAAGGGCTGTTTTGTATTAATCCTCCCTTGAAACTGTTAGCTAATGTAGCTACTAGACCCCTATAAAATTCAACAAATGGAGAGCTGTTGCCAAACAAAAAGGAGAACGCAGAATCACGATGGAGGTTTTAATTTCGTCCACAGCAACAGGGATGGAAGCTTGGCCAAAAGTGACTTTTGTCTCCACATACCGCTGTCTGGCCATAAAGGGAGCTCAGAGCTCTAGCTAATGTCTTTTAAATATATGTAACTGTACTCAGCGGCGCTGATAAAGAACATATGTTAAAGATCCTTCTGGTAAGACCTGGAGTCCAGAGGAAGGTGGTGACGGTGCGGTCTACTCACAGCTTTGACCTCTCATGTGATTACGAGACCTCAAGGCCTCAGCGGAAGACGCAAGGTCTTGTGCGGTTGTCTGACTGAAATAAAACAGCTGACTTAGTGTGGCGGTGTACTGGTCACTTGCAAGGAAACTAGCCACGGCGAGGGAAAAGACGCTAAGAATAATGTTGTATGCCCCATAATAATATCACATCCCATGCCAGACCTGCCAAGAAATTCTCCTTCCAGCGGGAATCATATCGAGCCCATTTCCACTGCTGCACCTGCCATAATGAAACCAAGATGACCAGGCTCAAAAATTTGGCCATAAATATTATTTTACTCCCTCATGACTCAAAGGCTGAAAGTGAACATTAAGCGGGCCAGACCTTTCGAGTGACAGAAGCATAAAAGAGGATTTCTCAAATTCTGATAAACCCCTATAATGAATCAAAACACCAAAATGACATAATTCACATGTACAGTATGCAGATAAAGTTACATTAAAACCATTGGATAGAGCTATATGTTTCCCTGTGACAGACAGACAGAGTCTTTCAAACCATTACTGAATGAACACAATGGTGCCTCTTAAACACTTCAGGCCTCTAAAAAACGGCATCATTACCTGATATTACATCACCCACCCAAAGGAATATTAAACTCTTGAGATCCCATTTACACCCACTACTATATATATATATTTATATTTTTTTTAGGGCTGTGCAAAAAATCTAATGCGATTTTCATGCGCAATTCGTCAGTAAAGCCGCTTCTGGTGATTAGTAGTAAATCTCCAGCACGTGCTTTCAGATGGAGCGGCATTTACTACACAAAGCCGTAGTTCACTGACAAGCTACACAAAATCGCAGGCGATTAATTGCCGATTGTTTTTTTTTTTAAGGTTTTTTTTTCTGGTAGCCTACTAGTTCGTAGGTCTCTGTTGGCCCGTTTTTAATGAAATAAAAATAACTGCTTTATTTATTTAGAAGCAGGGTAATTTAAATTTCATTTTTATCATATTAATCAAAATACAACGCCCACAATATAATATTCAGTGTTGGGCTGCCGATACTCCAAACGCGTGCCAGTTGAGGGGCGAGCCGAGATATATAATGTCTTCAGCCGTTCCAAATGAATTAAGAATTTATAGTGCTATATCTCAACATAATTATATTGTATACACGGTTTAAAAAATCTGCAAAAAATATTGCACTGAAATGTGCGCTGAAGGAATTTGCGTATTTTAAATAAATACGCAACATCACAAACCTGTCATGTTTGTGGTTTTTCATCATTATGCAGTCTGTTTAAATACATATTCAGAAACACATGCAGTGCTACTTTTTGTCTTTTTTTCTGTTTAATTTTTATTAAACTGCAGATCAAAATAGAATAGGCCTATACCCTAAATAAGGATAAATTATATTGGAACGCATCTCCAAAATAATCGCATACACAGATGCACGTTGCCATTACAGTAGTCAGCGCCGAACAACAGGCAAATATAAACTGAGGTTACAAAAGTGATTCAGTCAAGATCAGTGAGATCAGTCCATTGACAGCGGCCGTCAGATATGGGGAAGACGTTTAACAGTTACAGCGGCTGCTGTCAATGCACGGATCCAATACACCCTTGTTTTCTTTCTCAACTCTTTACGTTCACTTAAGACATAACCGATTGTATTTATGGGATATTTTGATATAATTCTGTGTGTATTTGTCCTTTCGAATGTGTAAGAATGCAGAAAGAGAGCTCAATCCAGTGTTCGCATATATAAGAGGCGTTTTTTGTGCGTGCGCTTTCTGTGTGCGCGCAGAGCGGAAAACAGGGCGCGAGTGCAGAAGTGAGTTCTATTTAATTCTTGCATGCAAAAAGACCTGTATGGTGACTATGGGGCTATGTAAAAAATTTTTTGCAACTTACTAGGTTTATCATTTGTTACTTTTTTCCCGATATTGTCGATAATCGTCTGTTACCTGACTGTTGACATTGACATCGCGATACTTACGAGACATCGTCGATATACGATAATATCATATCGCCCAGCCCTAATGGCAATATGCCATAGGACAGCCATATCACACTTCTACGAGTGTGATATTGCATTTATACAACAGTTCGACGCCACAAGTGTGTAAATACATAAGAAACAATAACGGAGTGTCTTTAAAAACCCTCTTTTCTCAAGTTGAGTTTAACAGCTGAGCCCAAGCCTTCCTTACTAAATACAAAAACGTCACTTAAACAACAAACAGCCATCATAAAAAGTTGCTAGACAATTCAGTCAAAAGTGCAAAGGCAGTGCTCTGATATACAGCATTAAATGTATATAAAATATAATGTTACGAGATTTTGCCCTTAGCCAATACGATTTTCTCTGGAACAAATAATAGATTAATGAGACGCCCTGAAGCTCACGTCTCTAAGAACGTTGAAACTAATTTTCAAATAGGCGTTATCTCTATTAACAAACTGAGATATTTGAAGTCTAAACAACTAGGCTACATTCCTTGACACAAAAATAGATTATTTAAATATTTAAAATAAATTATTTATAAAATTATAGTGGATTTGGACGTCAGCCACGACACTCGCTGTAAGAAATACTGCAAGCGGAGAGATACAAACAGTGAAACGTTTGGAGCTCTCTTATCACTAGAATATGGCTCTCCTGGAAAAGTCTTTCAGCCAATCAGATTCGAGGACCAGAAAAAACTGTTGTATGAATCTCTCTTTCTTAGCAATTTTGTATGTTTTGGGCATTGACATATGGTAAAGTTGTACTCTACACCGGCGTACAATGTTGGCCTGTAATATCTATGCAGGATGTCTCGCCAAAAATGTCATTTTCATTGAGAGGGCTAATGATCCCAGATTTCCTTTGCCTCGATGGGCAACCAATGCACCATTACACAGTTATTGAAAACAGCAAATTATTTCAAGGTTTATTGTCCCAGACAAAGTTATGAATCTGGCGATGCGATGTCATAACTTCCATCTCCGGCATCTGCTTTGAAACAAATGTGTCATTCAGGCTGCAAACACGTCTGTACATGACAGAGTGATGAGAGGGAAATCGTGCTGCACGAGAATGAAGACCACTAGCACTCAGGCCTCACAAACAGCATTTCCTGTTTGTGGTTCCACTTGCTCAGTCTTTGAAGTGTGCCATAATAATAGAACCAAATGGAGCTAATGAAAACGCACTCCGTCAGATTAAAAGGAAGCCATAGACTCAACTAAACCAGAACCTCTTACCACAGATACACACACCAGTAAAATACAGACGATAGGCTGCCTTTAAGGCGCTGCCACGTAGTTTACAGAAGTGGTTTTGTGATGAAAAGAGAATCGCAAAATGGCAAGAGGAAACGGGCAACACAAACGTCTGATGTGTGGACAGACATTAGATACTTTAACATTAGCATATGCGCTTTGTGTCCTGGTCCTGGATATAAAAGATTACTTTCCCCAAAAATAAAAAATCATGTCATAATTTACTCACCCTTACGTCGATTCAAACCGGACTTTCTTCTGTGGAACACAACAGGAAACTTTTTTTTCCCCTCATTTCATTTACGGTTGGGAGCTTCAAACCTAAAAAAGGACGCAAATGTTCCATAAAAGCATCATACAATTTGTCCAAACGGCTTATGTAGCCTACCATGTTTAATTCCAGTGAATTCAATTCATATGATAGGTTTGTGTGAGGAACAAAGTGATTTAAGTTGTTATTTAATGATAATCATTTGCTCTAGTCAAGTTGAATCAGTGAGTTGAACTCGACAACCGGATATGTCCAATCAGCAAATGAATCATTCAGAATGCTTTTGTCAGCCAACGGACTCATATTGAAAAGATTCGATTCAAAAGAACGACTAACTCACAAATCGGATATTTGGAACGATGTGATGGTGAGTAAACAGTGATAAACTGGTAGTTTGGATTAACTATTCATAGAAAAGTATGTTGCCAAGTGTTGTATTGCTGGTGGCCTCATATGACCCCTTTAATGGGTCACTTAAGTGTGCCTCTTTCTTGACTATGATTTTATAGTTTGGTTTGGTGATTGTGTGGCCCCCGAGGTGACATCTGTGTGCAGTTCATTAGCTTGTAACCCACAGCAGATGGGTGTTTAAATAGTTCATTTTACATATACATTCACTACATGGTTTATAATCCTACTTCAAAGATGGGCTACTTTTTTGTTTCATAATTCATTTAACAGTTTTTTCCAAGTGTCTTTCAAAATAATTAGGAGGATAAAGCATAAAATCCTAAAGTAACTGCAAAAAGATCTTTCATATGTCTCTCTTGCAAATGCAACAAGGTTGGATAAAATGCCCCAATTTCCCTCCCACTTACATCCTGTAAAATTAGCAAATATTTTATGATTGTATATAAATGTTCAAACAGTCAATTTATTTATGTATTCATTTATTTATGCAGTTCAACCACTCTAAAATTAACGTAATTTATTTATATATTTATTTATTAGCAATGCTTATTCTATTCTGGAAATAATTTCTAGGTTTACAGGTGCATCTGGATGTTTACTGTCTGACTTTTTATATATGATAAATGGAGACTGTTTGTAAGATTAGGCTTTTTTTTCTCTCTCTCTCCAGAGGCAATGATTATACAGAACATAGCACTAGGTTAATTGTCCGTGACTCAAATAAAACCGTTTTGGCAGAACCTACCTGAAGAAAATGTTTATTCATTTTCATTCTGAGAGGTTTTGTGAAGTGGTTTCAGTGCCTGTAGCGATAGACAGATTGATGCCATTTGCACCTGTCAGAAAGACTTACAGCTGCTCCGAATGATGTCACATTCCAATAAGAGCCCCATTCTCTGCTGCCAATTGGGCATATCTGTTGGTGTGCTGTGAAATGACAAACGTTGCGTAATAGAGCTTAGGGACTTGATGGGAGGTTGGCGAAGTTATGAAAATATACAACGGCACCATGAAGTGCAACATGAACTGCGTTTTATTAGCACACAATATACACATTATCAATCAGTTGACGATATACTTCAGCTGCTGCAGGATGTGTGATCAACATAAAGTACAAGATGCTAAACCAGGTTTACACAAGGAATTTCTGAAGGAAATTTATCGGCAAATCAGACACAATCGCTTTCCACTGTTGGAGATATTTTGTATTGTTATAAGTGGTTGAAAAAATACTTCAGCACTGAGGAGTATGAGGTACAGAGACAAAATTTTCACCAAACATAAAAATAATAATAATAATAATAAAAAAGATCAATAAATAAATCAATTATATACCATATAAATGTAATAGCTATGTGGAGGCTATGCTTTTTATTTAGCTTTTTGTTCTTTTTAAAGTCATTTAACTGTAGCTGGTATTATAACCCTTTACACATTTAAACTCTGAAGGTGTCAATACTGAAAATACAGTAATTTTTTTTTATATTTATCATCAATGTTACCGTTATTAGATAAACTCACCAACTATGTACACATGAGTTTGTGGCCATGCTAGTTGAACAACTAAGATTCTTACCCACAATATACAGTCAAAGCATAAAGCGGTCTGGACGTAAACATCTTGAGATGTGCTGAGAATAATAATTTCGCAACTATGCATGGTTTGCAACATTGCTATGAAAAACAAAGTACCTATTGGACAAGAAAGGCAATACATGACACACTCTGCCTTGATTTCGTAGTGGAGGGGATGGTGTAAATTGTACATAAATACAGATAAGTCTCTCTCTTGTTTTTCAGGGCATCATTATCAGTCAATCACGTTTCTAATCCCTTCTGCTCCTTTCGCCACTCTGTGCTCGTTCTACTCCTCCAGGTCTCCAGGCCCAAGCTTTCGGTGCTTCCAGCTCAGTCTCTCTCTTCTTCCTCCTCAGATAGGACGAGATATGAGCTATATGAACAGCTGCTATAGTGTTCCATGATATCACAGTGGGGTCACGGGTCGGGGGCTACGTGAAGCAGCAGGAGGCACAGAGACACAGTGTGACCACATGAGTGTGAATAATACCGTTTGGATGCGTGAGCGTGTTTTCATCAGGGTAGGTGTGTGTGGAGCATGGGTTAGCAGCTTTGTGGTCTTTGTTCCATCGAAAAGTCTCTCTCTCTCTCTTTTTTTTTTTTTTTTACTGGCTTGCTCGAAGAGAGGCGAGGTGGTCGCTGTGTTGGTTCTGAGCCCGGAAGCGCAGCCTCTGCTTGTTGGACTTCTTCTTCTGGTCTTTGGTCCGGTGGCCCTTCCCCGAACCGCCTATAACAAAACAGACAGAAAAAGCTAATTATTCCTTGAAACTGTTTGTCTCGACTGATTGGTAGCAGAAAACAAGCAAGAAACACTGTAAATAATCGGCACTGCAACCATTATGACGTCACACCCATTTCTAAAAGCCTTTTAAAATAATAATCAAGAAAATAATTTTTTACAGTTGCAGAATATTCATGATTAGGAACATAATTAAGCCAGGTTAATCAAATTCCCATCCTCTGTATCATTAAGCAAGCACCATCTTTTAAACTTATACTAAATTATACTTATACTTAGTAAGTATAAGTATAATTTAGTATAAGTTTAAAAGATTTACTTACATTAAAAACAATATTATGCAGTGCACAACAATAACGATGTCGTTGAACCGAATGTACGAAGAAAACTGTTAAAATAACCACAGCATTAACAACAACCTTGAAATAAGAGTGAGAGGTTTATCTGATAATCAGATGCATGAAAGTAGTGTTTGTTGCTATAGCAAACAGACATCGGGCGCGTTTTCTTTCAGGATCATCATTCGCCGATGGAGAGGAAAAGTTAAATACTATAGCATTTTATTTTATGAAAATGAGATAAAGAAGTTTTCGCACTGAAAGAGAAGTGATCTCGCGCTCATAGACGTGCCAGGCTATATCTGCAGCTAAACTGTATAAAAAGCAGAATGAACTGAAACGTTAAGACAATAAACACAATAAATAAATACAATTTATGAATGATGCAGTGCTAATTGACATATAATTTATTTCAGTAGCCTACAGAAACTATAAAGTAGCCTATTTTAAATAAACAACCCAATTTGCTGGGTAAATTTAACCCAAGATGGGTTCTGTCCTATATTTACACAGCCCTTGGGTTAATAACAACCCAAATTGGGTTGTTTTTAACCCAGTGTTTTTTAGAGTGTACTATCCACCCTATCTGCCCTAAATAGTATTGAAAATTACTACCATCGCATAGAATTTAGGATGAATAGTATGCACATTGGGACGTGGGCTGAGGTAATTTTTTTCCTTTTCATTAAAGCTGAAAATGAAATCAAGTACAATACCGTGTTATTTTACTCAATAAGAAAATATATTCTTCCCCTTAACCATTTCTTGGAGTTTCTTAAAGGGTTAAAACAGCAAGCAAGACCTTCAGCTGCCTGTGAATGATATTTTTTATGATTTAAACCCCAGCAGAACCCCAAACCAAATGAACCTTTCCTCACCCCTTCTCCCCTCCTCACACTCCAGCTCAAAAAACAGTGGAGCAAAGTGCATAACACTCGTTCACTTCTCAGCCAGGCTTCTCAGACCAGAATTAATGCAAGCCAGGTGTCGCAGGCATAGCATTCTGGGAAAGGCTGTGCGGCATATCGCACACAACGAAGGGTGGCTTGCTAAATCCAACAGTGGCAAATAAGATAACGAGGTGCGTATGATTGAGTGTGCGTGCGAGTGTGTGAACGTTCGAAGGAGAAAGTGTGACTGAGAGGCACAGAAAATTTGTCAGCAGGGGAAAAACGAGTCAGACTTGGATGCCGGGTGGTATCTGGATCCCGATCTGGCACACATTCTCCGCTAGCTGTGCTACAGTTCACGTACAGTCTGAAGAAAATAATCTTTCTATAGTTGTATTTCAAGGCCTGGCTCACAGTCTTATTATTGCACTTGTTCAGGCCATTTAGCACCACAAAATGAGGCAAGGCAGCATAATGTGTGGTGACTTTATCTCAAGTGGGCCTCTCTTTCAAACGTGGTCTCAGTGCTTGGCTTGCTCGCAGCTGCCCGATTGCCATTCCCAGCCCCACGATGTGATTTCTGAGAAAATGATTTTCTTAAGTGGAAACAACCCTGAGAAAATGCTCTCTTTTGGTGGCACGAGAGAGAAATTTTTTTTAACAATTTCGCTTAATCTTCCATCAGCAATTTCCTGCAATTAATACAATCGTTCTATTTTAGGACTGATTTCTTGCGGTTTTGCAATTTGGCACAATGCAAAAATGTTGTCTTTACACAACGGCTCGTTATGCCTTCAAAACGCCTCGAAAAGCCCTCGGGGTCCATTTTACTCCGTTTTCATTGAACCGAATCTCCATGCGCCTCACATAAAAACAACAGCAACAGCGAAACCGTTGAACCTCTTCGATAAATGTCGCTTCCAATTGCTTCAAGTGAGCTATAACGGATTTACTCAGGCACAACATGCAAGTCCATAATGACCACAGGTAATTTATTTTCGTTTTCCGTTTTAAGAGGCCATTTTGATTCAAAACCGTGTGCTTTATAAACATAGTCTGCAATATCATCAATTTAGGGGCTCAGATTGATGGCAGTAAAGAGCAGAGGTCTACATTAAAAAGACCTGTGTTGAAGGCCAGAGCACATGTGTGCTTTCCTCCCAACCATTAGAACAATATCCTGTCTCATTAAGTTCTGTGAGTTTCTTAAAGGGTTAAAACAGCAAGCAAGACCTTCAGCTGCCTGTGAATGATATTTTTTATGATTTAAACCCCAGCAGAACCCCAAACCAAATGAACCTTTCCTCACCCCTTCTCCCCTCCTCACACTCCAGCTCAAAAAACAGTGGAGCAAAGTGCATAACACTCGTTCACTTCTCAGCCAGGCTTCTCAGACCAGAATTAATGCAAGCCAGGTGTCGCAGGCATAGCATTCTGGGAAAGGCTGTGCGGCATATCGCACACAACGAAGGGTGGCTTGCTAAATCCAACAGTGGCAAATAAGATAACGAGGTGCGTATGATTGAGTGTGCGTGCGAGTGTGTGAACGTTCGAAGGAGAAAGTGTGACTGAGAGGCACAGAAAATTTGTCAGCAGGGGAAAAACGAGTCAGACTTGGATGCCGGGTGGTATCTGGATCCCGATCTGGCACACATTCTCCGCTAGCTGTGCTACAGTTCACGTACAGACTGAAGAAAATAATCTTTCTATAGCTGTATTTCAAGGCCTGGCTCACAGTCTTATTATTGCACTTGTTCAGGCCATTTAGCACCACAAAATGAGGCAAGGCAGCATAATGTGTGGTGACTTTATCTCAAGTGGGCCTCTCTTTCAAACGTGGTCTCAGTGCTTGGCTTGCTCGCAGCTGCCCGATTGCCATTCCCAGCCCCACGATGTGATTTCTGAGAAAATGATTTTCTTAAGTGGAAACAACCCTGAGAAAATGCTCTCTTTTGGTGGCACGAGAGAGAAATTTTTTTTAACAATTTCGCTTAATCTTCCATCAGCAATTTCCTGCAATTAATACAATCGTTCTATTTTAGGACTGATTTCTTGCGGTTTTGCAATTTGGCACAATGCAAAAATGTTGTCTTTACACAACGGCTCGTTATGCCTTCAAAACGCCTCGAAAAGCCCTCGGGGTCCATTTTACTCCGTTTTCATTGAACCGAATCTCCATGCGCCTCACATAAAAACAACAGCAACAGCGAAACCGTTGAACCTCTTCGATAAATGTCGCTTCCAATTGCTTCAAGTGAGCTATAACGGATTTACTCAGGCACAACATGCAAGTCCATAATGACCACAGGTAATTTATTTTCGTTTTCCGTTTTAAGAGGCCATTTTGATTCAAAACCGTGTGCTTTATAAACATAGTCTGCAATATCATCAATTTAGGGGCTCAGATTGATGGCAGTAAAGAGCAGAGGTCTACATTAAAAAGACCTGTGTTGAAGGCCAGAGCACATGTGTGCTTTCCTCCCAACCATTAGAACAATATCCTGTCTCATTAAGTTCTGTTTATAGTAGTGGAGAGCAGTGTGATTAACTAGGAGAGAACTAAACTTCAGGCTATTGCTGATCAAATCGTTCCAAAGACATCAGTCAAAAAGACATTAAAGGACAGGTTTTTCTAAAAGCCTATTGTTGGAAATATTTGTCAAGGGCATTACAAGTTACCAGATGGTACCTGGGTACCAGTTTTTGGTGGCTTTTTCTGTCTGGAAGTGTCTTCAGGAATGTCCTGGTTTTTAAAAATGGAAGTCATTATCAATTTAGACATTATTATTCAACTAGCATTAATTTGAAGACAAAATGATGTCAAGTTATCATTACTCTCATTATAGTTCATAAGTGTAATTTACAGTAGTATGACAAAGTAATCTGATATATCGTGATAGTACTACAGTAAAATATGGTTGTCCAACTTTTTTTTTTTTTAAATCATAGATTTACATACATTTCAAATTTGACTGTTGGACCTGTCCCTAATTTTATTTCAGAAATCTGTCTCATGAAACGGGGTCGAGTAAAAGTTCCTATAAGTAACAGCTTTCATTTAGACGCTCAAATCATCACTCATTTGGGAATTCTGAGAAAATGCTGATGGAAATTTTATTACATTTCATAACTGACAGCTAGAGGGCAACCAAAACTAACTGAAAGCCTTATGTCTGTGCAGGTCAAAACAACGCCTGAAATGGAAAATCATATCAAGATGTCTGCAACTATTTAATGTGTCTCAACCTGAATTGATGTCAGGCATAAGATTGTTTGAATTAGGGCCGTGTTTGCAGTTTTGATCTAATATTTACAATTAATTGCCAAGTCCAATTAGCAAGGTTCACAGAGTGAGGTCAAGACGACGCTGCCTTTCGCTACAATCTTACAGTTTGAATTACAGCGGAGAAACGTGAGGGGGAAAAATAATGTGTTTTTAGCATCTCTGATTGGGAAAGCTGAAAGCAACCATATGCCAGAATGGTTTTTATCTATAAACATTGGTTTATTTTTCTTTCTTTCTTTCTTTCTTTTTTGTGGAATAAAAAAAAAACGAATCTTTCCGACACTGATTGCTTTCCTTTTGTAGATAAAACAAGCATCTGCCAAAAGACACTCAGTTTTACATGACTTTCAGCATCAAACAAATAAACAAGTTAGTGCTAATCAGAAACAGTGTGCTTGTGTGTGCTCTAATGCTCCGATATCTGCACGGAAAATTGATTACTACTCCTTGGCAACAAAAGAGAGAGTTTTCCCCTGAGTGAATGAGTGTCAAGAAAGAAAAGCAAAGAAAAGAGAACACAGGTGTAAGTTGAAACACATTCTGTACTGTACGTCCGCGTGATTTCCTCATAACTTTCTTTCTTCTCCTGGTTTCTGCCACACGCATGGATATGATCTGCTGAAACACCTGGCAATGTGAAATGAAGCCCACGGTAAACCGCTTGGGTGGAAGTTCCACTCCCGGCCACAAATTCCTTCAGCACATGATTTGACATATTATTCTCTCCTTTCAATCTTCTACCTGGCTCTAACTGCACTGGGTGCCATCAAAATAACCATCAATATAAAATATCAGTGTTATTATATAAATGTACAATATCATATAAATGTTAGTTTTTGATGATTTCATCAAGGTGAAAATCTCTAATCATGTGCTTACGAAGCTAGCACCATAGGTTTGATTCCCAGGGAATGCATGAATTGACAAAATACAGTATATACCTTGAATGCAATGTAAGTCACTTTGGATAAAAAGTTAATGTGCAAATTAGTAAAGTAAATATGAATATTTTAAAAGATAAATGAAATGAATATAATGTAACATTATTTATTATTCTATACCAAATGCATATAAATCAATCAATAATCATATTTAAATATGTAAATATTCATTAAAATGGATAAATTAATATATTTACACTAAATGCACTTAAATAAATAATAATAATAAAACAAATAAATACATATTGTGTAATATTCAAGTTTATTTGTATAGCAATTTTCACAATACAAATTGTTGCAAAGCAGCTTTAAAGAAAATGTAAGTTTCTATTTTAAAGTTTCTACATTATATTTAGTAGTAGCTTATCAGTGATATTCATTTGTATATGCATGTATAAATGAATATTGATATTTAAATAGACATATTTATTATATTATATTGAAACAGTAAAAAAAACATTGCTCTTATGTTTTAAGTTATTGTAAAAGGCTTCTACAATTAAAAAAATAAAAGTGCTTTCCAACCAAAACAGTGACAAAATGCATAAAAAGTCCACTTATTTTATCTAGTCCTGGCAGTGACCCGCTGTCAGAGAGGCCGTGACCAAATGAAAAGACGTCCGTCCAGCCTTAAAATCCAACCCAAAGTGACTTCATCTGCATGACTCAAGTAGTTCAGGAATCGAAAGGCCTAATCTTATCAGCACAGCATGTGGTTTAAGGAAATCAATGCCTGACCTCAGGAAAGCATTACAAGCGAGCGGTAAATGGGCCTCTCTGCGAAGGCTCTTCTTCTGTTCAGAACCTTCTCATCTTTCAAGGGATCAACAATTAATAATTGCCTTCTCTGCTGCTCCTTAATCTCATCCACTCCTCCCACCGCCCGCTCAAAATGGCAAGAGATAAAGAGAGAATGAGGAGGAAAGATGCAAAATGGAAAACAGGGTATGAGGACTCAAGATGATATAAAGCTGCAGTTTTGGTGGTCCATCATTTTCACAAAGACACCAAACACAAAGTCATTATTTGTGAGCAAAGGAGAGGACCGCTGGCGCCAGCAAGATTTGATTTCAGTGGCAGAAATTGGATTAGCAGCCATTAAGGGCCTCCTAACACATACATTTATAATGCTGTGAAGAGATGCGTAACTGCAGCCAGCTTCCCTTGACTTACAGCGTGGACAATGTGTCTGGAAGGAGATCCAGTGAACCTGGCAGAGCACAGAGGGGGAATTCACTAAACCGTTGAGTCAGTTTTACACACAGCATTTCAGTGCTAAACCCTGTATATTCATCACCGCTGCAATCCAGTTTACTGGTCTAATAGCAGCTAGTTTCTATATAAATTAAGGTAATTATAGATCATGCCTTTTTGTTCAAAGGTGAGAACTAATTTCTTGGTGTAATTAATGTTGTAATTGAGGGAGATGAGAAATTTCAAAAAAGCAAATAAAGAAAGATATCAAATCAATTATAGAAAGATTAATTGATTTGAGACCCTACACTTTTTTTTATTGTGGAATATTAATTCCTCTTTGCACTATATTGTAATATCTCAAATAAAATTGCCATTTTTTTATTTGCTTTAATTTGTCATTTATTATTTTCCAACAGGCCAACATAAATTCATAAAAATTCAACAAATAATAAATGCATATAAACATAACATATAATAATTTGAATAATCATTTAAATATAAAATAATATGGTGATAACACCAACTTCTAAATCATTACATTAACATGAAGAATAATACAAGTAAAATACAATTACAGTATTTTAATTATAATTTGTCATACTTAAAAATACTGCCATCTAGAATGATCAATTCAGTAAGTGACTTTTATTAGCAGCTCATTGTGTAGCTAAACACTTAGAACTACTTTAAATTATGATTAGCATGTAGTTTAAGTTACAGAATTAAAGCAGTTTCCCCAACACTGCCCTGAGAAGACGATCCTTTATAGGTAGAAGTCCATCTTGCTAACCAGCTGACAAGAAGCTTCTCTGCACAGTGTCACTTAGCCTAACAAGGTTACTCTGGATCATACCTCTCCCCTCCTCTCTCTCTCCCTCTGAAGCTCTGCTTACTATCAGGAGGAATGATTTAAAACACATGCATTCCGAACTCAAAGCTAAAGTTGAGATTAGGTGGGTCATTACTGTCTTAATTCTGAGCAACGGTAGAATTGAAGAGAAATTCAGGAGCAGGTGAGTGCCTCACGTCGGTTCTTTGAAGATGTCCGTAAAGATCATGATTTGTATCACAAAAACACGCAATGACTGGTGCAGTGATTAATCGGTTGTTACTATTGGACTGTCTTCAGGTCATGGGCCAGAGCTGAACTAGAAAAGACTGAACACATGATTTTTAATGTAATGCAAATAATGCATTCAGAGTTTTCAAGCTCAGATTGGGTTATTATTTAAGACTGATGAATTTTAAAATGTATTTTTTTATTTACTGTAAATGATCGACTCAACTGGCCCTTTGAAAATATCCCACCCCCCATCACGGAGCAAAGAGGAAACTGACAATGCGCCGACAGACAAGACACAGCAGCTTAATTTTGGTATGAAACAAAGTCTTAGCTGTCAAATTTTGTCATTTTAAAAGAAATTCAAACTATAAATACCGTTTAGTGGCTCTTTAATGTGTCGTGACAGATCGCTGTAGCGCCTCAGTTTAAGCGGCATTTGAACCGATCATTAGAGGTCGACCGATATGGGTTTTTCACTGGCCAATGCCAATATTTAGAAATCAGGGCAGCCGCTGGCCGATTTTTTTGGCCGATATGTTTTGCCGATTTTCTTTTGTTTTTCCACCCCTTCATCTCATAAAAGTGAGTTTGAGTAAATTATTATTGCAGGGTACAAGATAGTAATAGTAGTAGTAGCCTAATTCAGAGTAATAATACATGGCTCAAAACTTAAGCACCTTCTCAAAACAGTTCTGAAGCAGACTTTTTGTTTATGTTTGCTGACAGACACCAATGTTTCCCACAGACTTGCAAATGCAAATGAATTCTATGCCAGCAGGAGGCGCTGTTGGAGCGGGCGATATAGCGGTTTCCCCAGTAACGGCTGTAATCTAATAAGCACGGCTGCAGAGTGTGAGTTGCTCCGTCTCTCACGCAGCCAGAGAGAGATTCTCCTCTCCCGCGTTCCGTAACAACGCTTAGCTGCCTGCAGATGGGCCTGCCTATAAATCGGCCTAATTTGCAGCACAATCGGCCGATGCCGATTCATTAAAAAATGCCCAAAATCGGCTGGCCGATCAATCGGTCGACCTCTACCGATCATCTCTTCCTCTTTACTAGTTATAACATGAAATAAACATGAATGAACATCAGAAGGTAACGTTTCAATTGCAGAAAGACGTCAACACTTTGTCAGATTCGGCACTATGATTGGTCATAAAATCTGTCAATCAAACTCTCAGTGAATGGTCAATTGGGGCCCGCATGAGCACTGCATCCCCACATGTTGTAGCCTATATGTTAACTACAAGACATGTAATCTTGCCTGCATTTAATCAATAAATGTGGATGATTTTCAGAAATGCAAATGCTATTAATAATTGTATTTTAATTTAAAATAGTATTTTATAAAATAAAATAAAATATAAATATTAGATGAAAAAAATAAACAAAAAATAGAAATTGTAATACTAAAATTACTAAAACTAAATGAAAATATACTAAAGCTAAATATAAATATTAATAAAATAAAATAAAAAAATATAAAAAAAAATAATACAACTAAAATTACAATTATTAAAATGATACATTGAGTTAAAAATTCTGTGTGATTAATTTCTTTGTTTTATGATTTTAGTAAAATTATCAAAGCATCCCAAAAATAGGATAAATTTATTTTGGGAGCATAATTGCAGAAGACAGAAATTTTCAGAGAATATATACTGAATATATGTATATAGGGTATTTATGAAGGGTATTTTTTTAAACCCATTGCCCAGTGTGTGTGTGTGTGTGTGTGTGTGTTACGTTTAAATAAATGTATAGAATAAAGTAAAAAAAATAAATAAACAAATAAATTATGCTTTAAACAAGAAAAAAACTATTTTCCAATGGTTTAATTCTTAAACAACTGTTAAATATTAAAGCAAAAAACTAAATTTCAAAAACACATATTAAGAAAATAATATATGGAGATATGAATCTATTCATAAATCACCTGCAGACGTGAGTGTTGTCCACTATGAGTTACCACACTGATGCCAGGTGCCGTCTATGCCACACACAGAAGCTGATATGCCTGCCACCACAAACCCATAGAGAAGGCTGCAAAACAGCTTCTGTGGTCTCCTATCTCCCTGCCTGACTCACTCCCACATCTGGGCTTAAGTACATAGAGCTGTAGTTTTGTGTCCCTCAGAAAATGAGGCATAATTAGCTTTAGTTTCATTTAATTACTGCCTAAATGTTATGTTACATTTCTGACGAGCGACATAAAAAGCTTCCACAGCTTTATCAAAGAGAACCTCTGCGCTATTTTAGCGAGCATCCAACGCTATTACCAACCAGCACTGAGAAAATGGCAATAGGACGATAAAAAACATCAAGGGAATACCACATATTCATAATTTGTGTCATATGTTACAATTTCTCAAACGCATCGTTTCTGATAAGGCAAATGATGGCTACAGCCGAGGTAAAAGTATTCAGTTTTTCTGGAGTCGCTTAAGTGTATTTAAACCTCAGCGCGGCGCTTTGATCTGTCAGATTTACGTAAACATCTGTTTCGTGCTGATAGAACGGAGGAATGATATACTAGCGGTGGTTCTTATCAATTCAGCTATCATCAGAGGAAAATAACTGATGTGTTGCATTACACGCCCAGCATTTTACGATGAACATCTCGGAATGTTTAGTGTATTAAGAACATCTTTTGTTTACAGTACCAAAAAGGCGGTTGCTAGAATTAACTTATGATTAAGGCTTCTGTCTTCATTGCCTTAAAAACCAGCAGGAAAATATCTCGTCCCTGGAATCCATCACTTTTCGCTTGCTCCGGCAGTGCGCAATGTTTAACTGTACAATTACTGAATGTTTAAAAGCACATTTTCATGTTTTCCCTGAAAATGGAGAGGAAGAAGAAAGCAACTATACTGAAATTACAGTACTGAATAAAATCTGCATAAATTTAGCAAAAAGAAAACTAGAGTTTCTACCAAGAGCAACTGCACCATTTAGACTAGAAATTTGGGGTAGATTTTTAACTTAAAGCCAGGTTTGGGCAAAATTCAAAATTGAAATGTTGGCTCTCTTTCCATTTATTAGTGTGAATTTCAGTCAGTCAATCAATCAATCAATCAATCAATCAATCAATCAATCAGTCAGTATCGATCTATCAGAATCAGATCTATCTATCTATCTATCTATCTATCTATCTATCTATCTATCTATCTAAA
>NW_015625652.1:483453-540755 GCF_001515625.1 Sinocyclocheilus rhinocerous | reverse complement strand
TCAATCAATCAATCAATCAATCAATCAATCAATCAGTCAGTATCGATCTATCAGAATCAGATCTATCTATCTATCTATCTATCTATCTATCTATCTATCTATCTATCTAAATAGAATTAATAAAACATTTTTAATAATTGAAATACAGCTGAAATACAGTAAAATTTTAAAATAAAAAAAGACTTGTGACAAAAATGAGAAATGTTGCCTAAAACAAATTTAAGCTGAAGTTGTAAAATCAAAATTTCAAAATCAATCAAAATTTTTTTTAAATGTAATCTTTTTTTCTTTTTTTTTTTTACTTTTAATTACCTCTACTTTTAAATCTAAATTCACCATCCAGTTTGTTGCTTTAATTCAAATTCTGGAATCGAACTGGAATCTCAGTTCAGTTCTGAATAGTGCACATCCCTGTTTACAACCCGTGTGTTTATTTTGGTGCATTTACACAATTGTAAATTGACACAGTCTCTTTTGGTTATTCCCTGCTGCGTGTATGCAAGCTTGGATGTCCAAACACCTAAAAACACAGGAATCTAGCAGCAAACGACACTTTGTTTTGTCTGGGTGTCTGTTTCGTTGGTCCAAGCCTCTGGATGTGAGCGGGTCAGAAGCCACAGCTTCCCTCAGTATCGCGAGGCTCTGATTACAAGCTGTGATGTCTCAATAAAAATGTCCAAGAGAGAGAGAGGACAGAAGATTTTAGCAGCTGAGTTGGTGCAATTGTGCACCAGATGTTGAAAGTCATACCCTGCTCCCAGCTAGCCCCGAAGAGGGGGTGGTCTAGGCCTTGCTAGTGTCCCACTGATATTGTGGGCACATGAAACGGAACCTCAGCATACACACTATCAAAAGTGGAGCTTATACATTAGTGCTTATGTGGAATGTATGAATGCATGTTTATTGAAGGCTGTGTGGAGGAAGTGTCTTGCCTGTCATGTGTGATGTGTGTACGCCTGTTGTGTGTGTCTGTGGAGATGAAAGCATGTGTGGGGCCTTGCGGAAGGGCATGCAGTGGGCTACGCAGAGGCCTTGAGGACAGAAGGGCCACATTCAAATGGCAAACACTGAATGATTGCAGCCTAATTAGAGTGATGATAAACGTATGATGCTATCATGAGACAGAATAACTGCTGAAAGTCATGGTTGCTATACATTATATTGCGAAATAAACATGGACTGCCTTAGGTTGTCTGTAGCTCAGCTGAAAGAAAGAAAGAAAGAAAGAAAGAAATTCCCATTTATACAGTGTGATTTTTAAGTTATAGTGTATTTGAAAAAGAAAAAGAAAGAATGAATGTTATGTCAAAAGAATGAAATAACCAAAATTAATCTTATGATTTCTGACTGAAATCAGAATGCAGCCGTAATATTAGGTGGATGTGATTTTTTAATCATTACATCAAACATTTAATATCTTCAAATACACGCTAACATTGACTGCTGTAAAAGACAGACAGACAGACAGACAGACAGATAGACAGAAGAAAGAAAGAAAGAAAGAAATTTCCATTTATACAGTGTGATTTTTAAGTTATAGTGTATTTGAAAAAGAAAAAGAAAGAATGAATGTTATGTCAAAAGAATGAAATAACCAAAATTAATCTTATGATTTCTGAGAGACAGACAGATAGATAGATAGATAGATAGATAGATCCCCCTAAGCCCAATCCTTCTTCTACAGGACTCCACTTTTAAGGTTCATGCCTGTGGTATGACGACGGATTCTCCATATAAAAGTCAGCGGGATCATGGGGTGTTTCAAATATTGCTCTCTGAAGACAGCTGCTGACAGAATGACAGGGGCAATATTTATTTTGGTCAGGGAGCATGACTTTCGCTCCCTGTGGAAGATTTACCACTGGCAGAACTCCTCAGAGACCACAAGAATTTAGGCAGAGGGTGCGACACAAACTGTAAAGCAGGTGAGAAGTTGCTTGAATTGATGCGCTCCCTGACTGACAGCTATTACTTTTACATGGTTTTTAGATGTCTTCAATGACCTGGTCTCTCCAGTAGGGAACGTAAAGTTGTCATTCTAAAAGCTGCAATTTTGTGTTATCAGGGGGGCAATCAAAGTAACTTTCAAGTTAGAGGGTGCCTCTCGATGTAAACACAGTGCTAAACATCCAGCAGATTTTAGAGTGAGATTGAGACTGCTTATGACACTCAAGCTAAACATGTGCTTATCAAGTTAGCAAAATTAGCTAGGCAGATTGCTTTGATTATTTCTTATTCTCCAAAGTCTTAAAATCTTGTAGATGTCAAAATTATAATACTATAACTATTATTATTATAGAAGTCAAGACACTGTTATTTTTTATTTTTGGCTTCCATGCAAAAGTTATATGTTATCACTTAATCAATATGAAATCATAGCTCAAGCCACTTTGGGTCTGGTAAAATAGACAGAGGATTGATTTTAAATTATAAAATAAATTCTTTCTTGCAATCAAGCACCATTAGAAAAGCCAACACAAAATTGCAAAAGCTGCAATCAGTGGACTGGAATATCAATATCTCAACAACTTGTAATAAATAATTCAATACGAATCATTAAGGATCAATAACTATTGACAAACAGCATTTACTGTTGACCTCACACCAGATGCCCATACTCAGACACTTCATCTTCAGTCGGACATTTAGTTTTGGCAGACACTTCAATCCAAAGTGACCTACAAATGACAAACGGTCTGAAACAAGTGAGCAGTTAATTATACAGAACCAATAACATTAGCATTGGCGCAACGCAAAGTTTAAAAAGAAGACCAAAAGGGTACAAATGGATGTAGAGGGAGGATATATGGAGCTGCTGTGTGAATGCAGAAAAGCATGTTGGCTGCGAAACAGCGGCCTCCTGCTCCCGTGTCAGTCCTGCAGAGTCAGCTAATTAAAGAAAGATTAGTCCATTGGCAGTCACAACAGACATGGGCGCAAGGCACGGATAATCACCCAACATGCCAGCCAATTAGTGAGCTCCACTTGCCCTGGGAAAGCAGCGCACACTGCGCTCCTGCTCTATCCAATGATAGCCCGCAATATTACCCAGATGTAATTCACCATTTATCATTCCTGAATTTCAACACCAAGTCAGGATCTCATCGGGAGTCGTCATCTGCGGATCACTTTCTCCTGCGAGAGGCCCAAGTTTTAGTGGGAAGCGCGAGGCAGCCTGACAGTTATTAAATAAATAAGTGCAAACACACACTCTCGCGCTCGGCAGCGGTGGCGAGAGGCGTCCGCTATTTGTTTTGGAGGGGCACTCGGCACAGTACAAGCGTAAGAGACTCACATAAGAAGTGAATTAGTTGTCTGTGGAAGCTCGCATCTGTAGCAGGAATGTTTGACACTCAAAAGACGTTCAAGTATGGATTTGGATTTTGGTTTTCCAAACTAAACACAGGCCCCGAGTCAGATCACGGCGCGTAATTAAAATGCTCGGAGGACAAGGTTATCCTGCCAAGCCCCCAAATTCAGTCAGCTAAGTAACCATAAACACACCAGTGCCGCGCACACATTAAAACGATACTCCGCCAGTGTTTTCTCTGTGGCACAGAGGGGCATGCCTTGCTGCGGGTCTTGTCCTGCTTCCCTCAATAACAGATTAAAGGCAATTACTCCTCTGTGGGCATCACTTTACCATAGTCTCCATCTGGCTCCCAGACTGGCCTGGACTGACAAGCAGAGGATTTGGGGGGGTGTGGGTGGAGCTCTTTCACAGTGTTACTGGTGGCTGGATATCCGTCCATCAAACAGCGCCTCTGCAGTCACTGATCTCTCCACAACTTCTAAAGGGAGTATTAGATTCATGATACAGGAGGGCTAGCCATACTGTATACATGTATACAGAGAGGGTGAAATACTGTTCCTTTAAGGCCCTGTGATACAAGTGCAAATACCAAGACAACATATACAATAAATTAAAAGAATAGTTCACCCAAAACCTATGCGTTCCAAACTTATATGACTTTTTGAAACACAAAAGATGAACTGTTTTTGTCCATACATTGAAAGCTAATGGGGTCCAAAATCGAGGTCTGCGCAGATCAATTTTTCAGTCCCGCTCCAGAAAGATTCTACGCTGCTCCTGCTAAAAATAAGTTTGATTTCTTTCCATTCCCACTCACAACTTTTTGTTTTGTCCTGCTCCCACCCACAAAATCCTGCTGGTCGAGATTGACACGTATTTTTCAGTTTCGTTTCAGTATGAAAACGAAATCGAAACCACTGTCCGTAGGCTATTTTTAGCCTCACACATCAACACTTCTGACCTCATCTTGTTGCATTTGTCGCAGCAGGAAAAAGGAAGGTGCTTTTTCAGAATATCCAACCCTGCACTTGTAAACCGCTTATTTTTTGCTATGCAGTTGATGAGTAATTTTCTACCTTAAATCATAAAATGGTCCCACTTTATATTAGGTGACCCTAACTACTATATACTTACATCAAAAATAAGTACAATGCACTTAGTGTGTTCATATTGTATTGCAAAACACTTTTGCTGCTATTGAGGAAGGATATGGGTAAGGTTAGGGACAGGTTTTGGTGGTATGGGTAGGATTAAGGGTGGGTTAAGGTGTAAGGGATGGGTCAACAGTGTAATTATAAATGTAATTACAGAAATTAATTACATATGTAATTATATGCAGGTATTTTTTTAAATATAAATACAATGTAAAAACATGTATGCACTCAATAAGTGCATTGTATCAAATGATTAATTTAAATATAAGTACAAAGTAGTTAAGGTCACCTAATATAAAGTGGGACCCATAAAATAAATTTGGGTAACTTTATATTTTGTGGGAGTCCCAAAAGTCACTTCTTTTCCCACTTCCTGCTCACACATCAGTATCTTCCCCCCACACTCAGCAATTCAGTTGCCTCGGGACTCCTGCGGGAATGCAGACCTCTAGTCCAAAACAATACTGGACCCCAATGACCCCACTGTGAGAACAAAAACAGACATTTTTCAAGATACCTGGAAAAGAAAGTCATAAAGGTTTGGACCACACAGGTTTACAGTAAATTTAATTTTAAGTTCGAATTGCAAAACTGTTTGCCACCTGTTTGCTACCTCAATTTAAAAATGTGAAGGCATTCTCAATTCAATTCACCTCTTGCAAGAAGCCAAAATGGCAGGATGTTACATTTAAAAATGACAAAGGATCATCAGTTACCTAAGAAGGACACGGAACTGTCACAGATATCAGGGCATATAGGAAAAACTATATGTTTCTCCTGTTTCAGAAATGGAAAATCAATTACACCATGCAAGGCTCTTTGGCCCTGAGCTATAGAATCTAGAAACCACAGAAAATCGTTACGAGAAGTCAAGCATGCATATCACAGTGCTAAGCAGTCTCACTTGTTCCTGAAGTAACATTTTTTCCCCATAGAGCCACTCGTAAGTGGCGCAGACGTGGTTATGAATGCACCAATATGCCATTCAATACACCATTCCTAGCTGTCTGAGAATCTAAAAGCTGCCACGAACAGCAAAATTATCCAATAAGTCTCAATGTCGTGTTTGTGTCTGAACCTCAGTCACACTAAATCCAATGTTAGGGAATTACTACTAGGATTAAGGAGATGATTGGAGGTAATAACAGTCTGAGTTGTTTACACAACATTTAATACAATTGACACTAAGTAACCTGCTGCTAGTTGGTCGCAGAAAGGCAGAGGGCTTTGTGGAAACCTTTGCACAAGGAAGGAAGAAAAATCTATCCTCAGAACAGCGATACTACTGACAGACACTCCCTGCTGGAATATCACTCTACAGAGCACTTTCATGGCAGAATAGCATTGTTCTCTCTCTAGCGTGGCTGGTCAGTCAGTCGATTTGATGACAGGGGCTGGGTTAGGTGCAAGCTGGAGCTCAGCAGGCATTTCATTTTCACAAACAGCCGGGTGACTATTAATAAATTGTGTTTACGGCCCACTCTATGCACCACCTTGAGGAGTCCCATCAAACTGCCAGAAAGAGGCTGTCTAGCCTGTATTTTGCTGAGTTGGATGTGTTCCTAGGTCAACATATTTTGTTGAACCTGGAACAACATTTTAATCCAAATATTTAGTCTTGACCACATCCCAACACTTAAACCTAACCTTAACCATAAGTAATCCCTAAAATCAGAGGAAATGATAGATGAATGACACTGATGTACAAGCACCAAACACTGATTGTAAGCCTGAACTTCACAAAAACTATAAACTGGTTCTTCAGATCTGATTGGTTAATCACAATGTTGTTCCAGGGTCAACAAAGATGTTGATACAGGAACATGTCGCACTTGGTAAAATCAGGTTCTGCGCTGGGAGAGAGCGTTGGCCCGGCAACTGACTCTCAGATCCTAAGTAGATAAGTGAACAATGGTGATAATCAACAATAGTTAGCAACAATACTGATTTAAAGGCAGCGTAGATGATTTGGTTCAAAAACATTCCGATAACAATCACTAAGTTACATGGTCTAAATTTATTTATTTGTAGGCTATTTATATTGTCTGTGGAAGGCGTAGGACCATAAAATGTTCATCCAATCTTATCCTTCGGTCCGAGGGCTATGATAGTCTATTCTACCTGCCTGTCAATGTATGTATTTGCATACCTCTGCGCAACCTGTTGCAGACCGAGCAAGAATGGAAAGTGTCATTATTGTAATATTATGTGCTTTGTATTGTAATGTTTTCTCACCGGTGAATGAGATATGAGGTAATCTGTCAGTTCTGCATTCAAACCTCCACCAACGCCGTCTCTCATCTTGTCGCTGGTTAGCCTCTGGTCTGCCTGTGTGCATTCATGTGCTTTGGAGGAGGCATGGCTTTAAAGAGTCATTTGCAGCCAGGGTGAGATCTTATGCTTTCAAAGCTAGCTTGCTATTACTAGCCTCTACGAAATCTACTCCTTCCCTACCTTTAAGTTTCACTATCCTCAAGTCAACAAAACATTTCTTGAGTTGAACATGACTGAAAGACATTCACTCGAAACTCATTTTAGCTGATTTATTCAAACCAATAAAGTGAGTTTGGGGGAGTCATTTTTGTAAAGAAGTGATTCATTAAAAGAACCGGTTCATAAGAGTCATTTGTTTGGGAAATGTTTGTGTTTTGTCCTGCATAATACTATTTATTGTTCATATTTATTAATAATTGTTTTTAAATTAATATTTGGATTTTGGTAACACTACAAGTTCATTAACATTATTTAATGCATTATGTATCATGAACTAACAATGATTTTTATTATTATTATTATTATTTATCATATATTATTTATTTAAAGCGTCTGCTAAATGTAAATGTAAATTTATTTATCTGAAATTATATACTTCATAAAATTCAAACATTTATATGATGTTCATTTTAAAGTAACTTTTTCATTAAGATTTATTTTTGGCATTTTTGCCTTTATTGTGATAGGACAGATCAGAGCTGACAGAAAGTGAAGAGGGAGAGAGATAGGGTGCTGGGATTGGGAAAGGTCTTCCAGTCGGGATTCGAACTTGGGATGCACGTAGCGCAACGGCGCTGCATGTCGGTGCACTGCCCACAAGGATTTTGGCGCTGAGTTAAAGTAACTTTTACCAACCTGAAATGTTAAAATGTGTTAGTATATGTCAAATTAACATGAAATAATATTAATAAATGTTGTAAAATATTTTTATTCCATGTTAGCTATTGCGTTATTTAATGTTAACATGGATTTCAACAGAGTCATTAAGTAAAGAATCGCAACGAATCAAATTTTCCCAACCCTAGTAATACTTGAGGCTCTTAAGTAATACTAACTGTCAATCTAAAGTAACTGTAAATATCTACAGAAAAAAAGGGCGTACTACTTATTGTTGCACTGGTGCATGTGAGTAATTTAAACGACTGGTGTCCAGATGTTTTCATCTTTTCTTAAGTCGCATCTGCATCAAGTTCAAGCTAGGGCTAAAGGTCTGTAAATAATGTCCAGTGACATTTAAGCTCATAGAAATGGAAGCTGGATGATCAGATAAACAATGCCAGAAATACATTCACATGTAGAATTCCTCTGATGTTATTTACCTTCTCGTATTTCCTGCCTATGTCTAATCCATAGCAATCTGCAAGGTCTGCTGTTACGTAATCTTATACCTATTTCAACAGGCGGGTGTCTATCTGATGTTATGTGCATTATGGTAACAAGGTCGTATTCTAGCACACTCCCCCACAGTCACCTTTTGCCTCATTTTTCTTCTTATGTACAGTAGAGCAATTTGCCCGGCAGCAGGGCAGTGACATAAACTTACACATGCATACATGTTTATAGTCTGGCTGTAATCCTATTTATGTCTCACAAAGTAATTTGTTATACTGCAGAGCAAAGCTGTCGTATTAGGTAGCATTCAGGGACTTATTCGCAAAGTCTTTGGAATCCAGTGTAATGTCGGGGGCTATGTTATCCTGGCCTTTCGTTTAATGAAGACTCTAGACCAAGCACCCTTATCCTTATCTAGTGGCTTTGGCTACTTCCTGGTCACTCGTGCACAATAATTTCTCTGACATAGTACCTACACTGGGATGTAAGACAATGACTGTAACAACATTATTTCTATAGAATATCATAGAATATCTATAGAAATTAGCAGTATTTCCCTAGTAAGTTCACTAGTAGTCCCTAAACACCAGTACTAGTGCACTGCCTTAAATACAACATACAACACGATCAGTGTAGTCAGATTTACAGTCAGATTGTTTAGTGAATCAAAAACATACAGTGTGACCGGGAGGCTGTTTCATAAAAGACGCTAAGAAAAGCGGGGATTAAAGTCCAAAACCTGACTTGAAATAACCTAACAAATCAATCGGGACTAAAGCGGTTTCATAAACGACAATTTAAAGGGTTAGTTCACCCAAAAATGAACACGAGCGTGTGGCGGCGCTGACCCAGATCCAGCGTAATGACGTCATCACGCCGGATCTGGGTCAGTGCCAGCGCCGCCACATGCTCACGTCATGGTACTGTCGTGAACGCGCGTCCACAAGTGAACGAAGATGAACAAAGGCCTTACGGGTTTGGAACAACACGAGGGTGAGTAATTAATGACAGAATTTTTTCTTGTTAGTTTGGGTGAACTAACCCTTTAAGTTCACGCAATCTCACTAATTCGATCCAGGTTCAATGAGTCAGGATAATTTGATGTGCACTCTTATTCTTAAAAAGGTACAGCTGTCATAAAACCAGAGAGAAATGCTGCATGGCTAGAAACTGCTGATCAAATTGTTTTCATATATCTTTAAAAAAAAAAAGGTCATTACATTTTGGGCACGATACATTAAATACAGTTGGTTGTAGCCTATTTTTTATTTATTTGATTATTTAAGTTGCATTTTCTGTATGCTTTTATTTTTGGACTAATAATAAAGTCAATTAATTGTATGTGAGAGAATCAGTGGTAATATCAATGCATTCCTATTGGTCAGTGTTATAGGAGCTCAGCTTAACCTGACAGTTAGCCTGCTCCGGACCAGGTTAGTTTCCCAGCATAAGTTGCCACAGTGACTGAGCTTGAGCTATGGTAATTTTGCTTTCGGAAACCAAATCAAGTGACAATAAGTCAGAATAACTGAAATAAGCCTGGCTTAATTGGTAAACTAGTTTTATGAAACAGCCCCCAGTGTAGCATGATTCATTAACAAATGACTTTTATGATTCTGTTTTAGTGAATCATAAACATGCTGCACAACCAGTGTAGTTCGATTAATGAACAAACAACTCTTTTGAACAGCTTCTTTTTGTGAATCAAAAACATACAGTGTGACCAGAGTAGCCTGAGTCACTAACACAGAATTCTTATGAATCAGTTCTTTTTAGTGAATGAAAAATATGATGCACGATCAGGGTAGTCCAAGTCACAAACAAATTATCCTCACGAGCTTGTTCTTTTTAACGAATCAAAAACATGCAGTGCTACCTGTGTAGCCTGCTTCATTAATAAATTACTCTTTTGAACTGGTTCTTTTAAGTGAATCAAAAACATAGCAAGACAAGTTAAGTCTGATTCCCATACTAATGAATCTTAAAGAGGGAGTTCTTTTAATGGATTGTTCAAAAATATAAGCTACCACTTTGAATAAGTCTGACAAATGACACATTCTGAAGTGCAAGTTACCTTATATTATATTCACTGATATCTGTATCGAAAGTATTATGTCAGTATCATTACTGACTGATCGTCCATGTGACAACTTGCCGTTAAACATTTCTTGGCAAGTTCAAATGCTATACTGTAAGTATTTCCTCAAAGAGGTAAACTCTGTTAGTGACTCATACTGACCATATTACCAAGTAGGACTTCCATAAGCTTACTTGCAATGTGATTTTTAAAGGTAACAAAGGAACAGCTTCACTCCATGTTCAGTTAAGACAATGGCTCACTGACCTCAGATGAGATCATTGAGACCAGTAACCATGAATCACAATGCCAGTTTTTAATTAAAGATGACTATAAAATACTCTTGGAAAAGGTCAAGAGGAGCTAAATTAGGGAGGGAAAAATTCCTGTGGAGAGAGCCAACGTAGGGTACAGAAGGAAGACGTGCCAGAAAATCACTATTTCCAACCTTCCTTCACCACCTTACAACCACTGGATGGGGAAAAGGGCCATGTGACATGTCTGAAACATATTTACTCCATCAGCGCCTCTCTAAAGCAACTGTCAGGGTGTCTATGTACAAATGTAGGCCATTTTTTAAGTCTTACAAATGATTTGAGTGAAAATGAATGGATTCCGTTTTAACGATGCACTTTTCAAAACTGGTAATAGCTCATAGAGCAAAATTCAGTGGCTGTGACCTGATACTGAAGTGGACTTCATGGAAATTTAGATATAGTACAAGACTGAGGTACCTAAATAAACAGTGGAAACTGAGTAAGTTCAACTTTGTATTGCCTCAGGTCTCTGGGTTGACAATTAACCTTTCCATAATCAGTCAAAAAACGTTCTTAATGTGAATGTGCTGTCCTTTACTGACCTCCGAAATTGAAATTACATGTGTACTCGGACAGTATCATAAAGCAACTGTCAGGGTGTCTATGTACAAATGTAGGCCATTTTTTAAGTCTTACAAATGATTTGAGTGAAAATGAATGGATGCCGTTTTAACGATGCACTTTTCAAAACTGGTAATAGCTCATAGAGCAAAATTCAGTGGCTGTGACCTGATACTGAAGTGGACTTCATAGAAATTTAGACATAGTACAAGACTGAGGTACCTAAATAAACAGTGGAAACTGAGTAAGTTCAACTTTGTATTGCCTCAGGTTTCTGGGTTGACAATTAACCTTTCCATAATCAGTCAAAAAACGTTCTCAATGTGAATGTGCTGTCCTTTACTGACCTCCGAAATTGAAATTACATGTGTACTCGGTGTGACAGTATCATAAGTCAGTGACCGCAAAAGATTTAAGTTTGTTCAGGTGAGCAGAACGAAAAAAGCTGTGAGGAAACGTCTCGATTAATTATCATCGTGAGTTTTCCCTGATAAGCCCTCCTGAATACGGTAATTATTTCCACGAGTAAACTTGGCCCATCTCTTTTCAAACTAAACACTTTATAAAATATGTTTCCTTGGCTCTATTTACTCAAAAAATATTTTCCCTCCGATTTGACTTCTCGTTTTAGTGGTAAAATACATGCACCACCTACCGCAAATAACTCTCTTATAGAGAAAGGAAACAGAGTACCATTGAGGAAACCTGCACTTCATACTTTAAGGAATTCCACTGGGAGTAGAGGAGAATAAGTGAGAGAACACATACGGTCTCAAGAAAAGAGAGAGAAAAAAACCTAAGGCGAGCTGGCTAAAGTGAGCATGGAAAAATACTAATAAATCATGAATGAAAATGCCAGTCGACACTGAAAACCCAAATCGAGGGGTTGAGGTTAGGCGGTCGACTTTTCAGTCCAGAAAAACAGAACTCAAGATTAAACAGGTGAGATGCAGACGAAAAGGCCGCAGTGCTATTTCCTTCTTTGAGCGAAGGAGGTTTGGAAATCTCATGAAATTGACGATTTGCAGATGGAATGGATGAATTGTCTCTTAAACAAGGGCTTGTATTGAAAGCATGAGCACATATGCTGGTTCAATTACACACACTCACCTTTTCTGCAATGTCGCGTAGCCATTTTGCATCTCCTGGACTCGGCGATGGTCGGACATGGTATCGTGTCCTTTGGTGGCTTCTTCACAATATGCCGTGTTCGGGTTTCCAGACCCCACTTGAAACCACAGGTTTTGTTTCTTCTGGTGCAGGTCCCCCACTCACTCCACTGGCCCACCTCACAACCCTCTATTGGGTGAAACACAACTAGAATTTAGATTTACATTTTTATTTAAATTTTTGAATTTTAAATGTATTTTTTTTATCTAGATGATGATGATGATAATGATGATGATGATGAAAACCGTTGATAAAGGCTATGAAAGTTTGCATATGATAAGATACAATACAGTAATATTAGACCTAATGAACAACATCTTTAATCAGATATGTTTAAGGTTACAAAATGGAGATTTTAAATGTCTTTTGTGGACTGAAGAACTGAATATTAGAGACAGACAATGTCTAAAATTATCTTAAACTGGTAGTTGTGTTTGGGAACTTAGTAACTGGTTCTAGCTGGTCAGAAAAGGTTATTAACTCTTTCAAGCTGATTGATCAGCCACTATATGTCCCAAAAGCCAGCTTTACCTTCTTAAATTGGTTTGACCAGTTGGTTGCTGGTATTGAAGATGGTCTATCTAATGACAATGACCAGTTTGGAACAACTAATGACCATCTTAGATCGATACAAACCAGTTATCATGTTCCAGAACAGTTAGCAGCTTCATCTGGATTCTCCAGCAGGCTTGTATAAAAAGGTTTACTTACCTCCACACTCCATGCTGTCCTCCAGAGGAGCAAAGCCCTCTGGACACTTTTCGAAGCAACGGCCCTTGTGCAAGTAAAAACCAGGCTTGCACTTTGTGCAGAAGTCTTTGCTGAAGCAGGCCTCACAGTTATCTATCCTACACCCTGTGAAGAAACAAGAGAGACACACGTCAGTCGGGATAGCAGACAAAACCTCCTCATCTGGAGCAGACTGAAAGGTGGGGAAGGGGATCGGCGTGAGAGAGGGATTATGGGTTGGGAAAAAGGCATTTTGATGCCTTGTGAAGCTTTTCTCTTTAAGGGAGTGAGATATTCCAGTGCAACTTCCTCTGACATGCATGTTGAGCCAGGGAGTGTGGGGTGTGAGAGTTTTTAGGGCTGCATAGAACTCCAAAGATGTGATGACATCCGGAATGAGAAATTACCTCATCATGACTCCTTCACAGAAAGAAAGGAAAGCAGAACATCTCCAAGCATTCAAGAACACAGAGTTAGAAGGAAAGTTCTGTTCTCATTCGCTCTCTTGACTGAGCAAGCGGTAGCATACTTTATTAGCATAAAAGCATTACTAACATAAAATCTTTGTAAATTTTTATCAAGAATGTAACATGAAATTGTTATTTGTGTACGATCTCAGCAACAAAAAAAAACTATGATGAAATAATTATTAACATACAATTTTAGCAATTAATGAACAAGAATATAGCATGAAATAAATTAACAATAATTAACAATTATTAACAATAATGTGGCATAAAATCATTATTAGCATAACACTTAATACATTATAAAAAGAACTTAGCATAGCATTATTATTACCATAAAATCTTAGCAACTTGGCATTAAAATTAACATAAAATTTAAGCAAAGTTTTAACAAGAATTTAGCAACAACAAAAAAATAGTATTAGCATAAAATCAAGAAAGAATTTAGCATAAAATGTAAGCAATTTGTTTTTAGCAATAAATTAGTCTCAGCTAACCTGGAACAACGTCTGATGCATATTGCACACAAAATTGGAAACATTTCAGAAGTTTCTAAGTTGTCATCGGATTGGTTGAATTATACAGGATTTCCAGGAGACGTGTGTCGCGTTCTTTAACGTTTCGTTTGGAAACAAAGATGCCGTGATGCCAAACCCCCTCAATAAAGAAGAAAGCTGTCGTGTTTACAAGTGTGACGATGAGCGCTTATCAGAATGAACTAAAGACTGGATTTTCAAAAGAATGTGAAATATGTAAAGTTTGCGGCATAGAATCTTTAAAATATGTCCAAGAGTTTTACACACCGGTCTGATATTGTGTCAACATTTCCACGCCCCTAAACATGATGCGGCACAAAACGAAACGTGACTGGTTGCTTTACCTTTCAGTCATATGGCCTCTTGGGCGGGCCTTGGCCATTCAAAGCGACCAAGGTTCCCAGACCTTCTGCTGTCAGTCTGAAGGTCTGGCTATGCGAGACTAGCCAGAACTTAGCATAAACCATTATTGTCATAAAATCAGAGCAAATTTTCAGCAAGAACACAACATAAAATCATTAACAAAATCTGAACAAATTATTAACAAAAATATAGCATAATATCATTATTAGCATAAAACCTGAGCAAATGAAAAAATTATTTAACATACAGTCATTATTAGTTTAAAAATTTGAGCAAATTTTCAGCAAGGCCTCAGCATAAAATCACGATTGGCATTAAAATCTTAAAAGGTCACAGTCTAGGCCTAAGTGAACAGATTTAGTCTGGAACATGATGAAGTTCTTCTGTGATAACATCAGAGTTGGGTGGAAGGGAAAGAGGGGTCAAGACACTGTGAAGGAGGCAATACCGCCGCACCGATCCTCCCATGCCCCGCCTTGCCACAGCATATCAAGGGCAGCGTGCCAGCATTTCATCAAGTTGTGGCTCTGCAAATAGCACGTCAGGCAGAGCGAAATTACATGAGCCACACCAACAGGGCGATGCGCTGGCCTCCATAATTAAAAGGAGCCACTGAGAGCTGTCTAATTTATGGCGCTTCTTAAAAGCTTCTTCGGAGGCCCGATTGCCTGATAGGCACTGGATCTCAGATTACAGCTATCTACAACCATGTGAAGCAGGTTGCAGGTTCCACTCAGGTACATCAAGGCACCCTGTTTGTGGATCTTTAGCGGGAAGTTGGTAACTTTTACCGGTCTACAGGTAAACATGCATTTAAAAGAGAAAATCTGGCACATTACAAAGAGATAAGGCTTGTGCTTTAATCTCTGACCCTCTCTGGGTTTCGTGAAGGTTCTCACCATCACACCCCCCTAATTAGACCATCTCCAGCAGACCAGCCTGTCTCCTCAACTACATTCCTTCCCAACAAACGAGTCCTTCCCCTTCTTCCTTTGAACCCCTGAAGCCTCCGCCCACTTTTCCTGATCTCTCACGCTTTCTTTAACCAGTCCAAACAATCTCATGCAGAGAAAATAACACACACACATATTTCAGTCCAACAGCCATAATCACCATCATTATCACTCCCAGGCCAATGACTGTGATACAGTATTTTTTGACATTTCGCAAATTTCAAAACCAATATTTCCTAGTCCTGTATGTCAAGCAACACTCCTTAAGCCTAATTACATGCACAATAGGTTCAACCTTAATATTTTATTGCTTAATTATTAGCAGAGAGATGACAGGAAATCACAGGAGAAATTATGCAGGCATTTTTCAGCCAGCCGTGTTCTAATTCTGCTTTGCCATGTCAAAATTTTCACTGGACCCACTAAATTTTTAAAGTATTTTTATTAGTTTTCATTGTTATTATTATTTATTTTTCCTTTCATTGTTCTTTATTTTTTAGAATTTTTTAAATATTTTTCTTCACAAACATTTCACAATGTCTTTCTTTACAAATAAAATGTATATGATTTTCTTTAAAAAGGTATACATTTTTTCTTTACAAAAAAATCAGCAGACCTAATTTTTGTTAAACCCTAATATGGAGACTAGACTCGAACTTGTGGTGCCCATGTGAGCACCACTGCTCATGTCCACATGCATTCTAACTGCTAAGCCATGGTTGCAGCAAATATAACGCACACTTAGACTGAACCGATGAGACACACAGATTAAAGAGACGAGCCGCGTTGTCTCGTAGTTTTGCTGCAGGGCAAGAATGTAAAGCATGCCATTCAAACAAAAAAATTAAAAGTACATCTTCATCATGTCATTGTCTTTAACACCCTTGTCTTTACATCAGCCAAGACACCGGGGCAGAACTGCATCTTTTGTTTGATAAACACGTGCTCTGGCCGGTCAAGTTACACTGTGCTGTAGAGATCTTGGCGCGGAGTCTGAGGAGAAGAAGAAGGCCACACAGATGGATCCACTCACTTTTGTTCCCAAAGTAATCAGAGCTCTGGGAATCTCTATGTCCCTACATGTCCAATCTATGACAGGGAGCAACAGCTAATAAATTAGCTTTGTAACAGAAAAGCCGCCTCTGTCCTCCGCCTGATATATTGTAGTCATAGGGAGGCTGTCATCACCTTTTGGATCGCTTACTTCAACAAGGAATTGAGGAGGAAAAAGCGAAAGAGTAACTATTGGCACACGACTCAGACAGTGACTGGACTGACTCGTCATGAAATGTCATTTGTCATCCATGATCATGTGCAGATGCTGCAATATCAAAAATCGCTGAGTTGGAATATCAGATAGAAATTAGTAATGCTATACGTATCTAAAGGTGAGTTTGGGTTCAAAAGCCTCATTCGTATCAGTGAGAAGGTCTAGATCAGGGCTCTCAAACCACATAATATATAATTAGAAATGATTTTAAATAATGTATTCATTTTAAAACTGTAGATAGAGTTTGAGACCCCTGGGCTACAAAAAAGTTCTTCCATTGAGGTGAGATGCAATGAAGGTGGTCTTCTATTCCAATAGGATTAACCTTGGTGCCACTTTTGAAGGCCTAGATGATAACAGGAGACTAATATGACATAATTAGATCACTTGTTCTCGTACAGACATGGGAATAAGGACAGACGGTGGGAATCTGATGAAACCCAATGCAAGAGGGGCAAAATAAGTCTAAACAGAACATTAGAGGAAGCTGAAATTGCCTACTCTGCTGCAAACTGTTGCTTGAGATTTATGTTTGTCCTTTTTTTCCACTTGGCTTTCAGTGTGGTTTTCAAGTCAAGTGCATGTTGAGTTGAATCATCAAGCTTTAGGGGTGATCTAATCCTGAAAGACTTGTGGCAGGAATGCCTCTCTGCTGTGGTCTGGATGAAACAAAAAAAACAATAAAGCAAATTATACTGTGGACATTCGAGCCAGTGTCATATGCAAGCAGCTGCGAACCACGTTGGCCAGGGCTGTTGAAAGTTTAAACATGTAACAGTAACTTCTTTTTCTACTAAAAATCGACTTTTAATCCTGTATGGCAGTGCCTTGTAAACAAGGGGTAAATTTGGTAGCCGGTCCTGAGGTCACAGTAACCAATGCATAGTATTTGGCAGCCATCTGCGGTGCAAAAGGGATGCCCATGCTTGGGGAGTGCTAAATCCGGCCACATTTTTCCATTTCTCGTACTGAAAGTGCCTCGCTGAAAGAGCCTGTCCTGTCTGACCTGCTTTGTTTATGGTGAGCACATCATGTGGTTGACTTTCTCACACCCAAAAATGTCATTTTGCTGCGCCAGTGGGTACAACAAGCCCTCTGGGTTTTTCTTAAGGACCTTGGAGCATCTATTTGCAGCTTCATGCAAGAGAGGAAGCTACATACAAATTTATTTAGATACTTAACTGTAAGTTTACCCGTTTTCACCAGCTTTGTGACTTCTTTGGAAGTCTCAGAACCATAAAATGTCTGTGCAATCATTGCATTCAGTCCAGTGTTTAGCCGGTGAAAAAGAAATTCAGATTCTATTACAGAAGTGCAAACCAAAATTCAAAGACTTGCCAAAATACATGGAGACAGACAACGGGGTAAAACAAGGGTAAACAATGGCAGTGTTTTTACAAGATGGAGGAATTTGATGGAATGTTTGGGTTTCAGTTGATCCAACTAACCTTGCAAAGATTCTTCTCGACAGGTAAGCTAAACTTCAAGTATTCTTAATATGTTCGACCTTTGATTGAAAGTAACGTAATTTCACCTGTTCACTTTTATAGACCTGTTATAGCTGTGTTTGTGATGTTTGAGTTGGGGGAAGGCTTAATGCGCAAAATGGGTGTTTTTGCAAAGGTTGTCTGAAAACATGCTTTATTTTTGTAGTTCGGCTAAGTGACACTGATAGCTCAAAAATGGCATATTCCACCTTTAAAATTGTATAAATGTCATTGCATTAGCATGTCATTCCATCAAACTAAGTGACTAAATAAATAAATAAATGACAGTAATTTACATAAAAACATATTGTGGTTGTCAAACATTAGTGGTTAAAAGTTCAATTGGTTGGAAAGTCATTCTAAAAGCGGATGAGAAAAAGTCTAACATCAATTGTTTACAGATGTCACTTGGTTTGATGTTTTGTTTTTAAATGCAATGATATTCATTCATTTTAAGTGTGGCAAAAAACAGTCGTTTTTTTTGTAGACCACTATAATCATAACAAAAATGACAACTATTAAAGTCTCTATAAATGTTCAGTATATTAAATTCAACTTTACAAGAGCCATCTAAATTCTCGATGACCAAACTGACCTATAAAACTCTCTGGGTTAAGGATAGGTGCACCACTTACACAGTCTGGCAAATCGAATTCTCTGGTGTGAGAGAAAGGCTAACGGCAACTGTTCTTTTGCAGGTCCCAAATGGCATCACTTTAACTGCAGCCCATTCTTTCCCAGACGGCACAGGACTCATTACCTCATTGGAAGGACATATTGTGGAATTGCGTTGATTCTTTAACTACATTTGGGTACCAATTTAGGCAGCTAAAGTCCTTTCGTGTGGCTGAGGTCCACCTCGGTCCCATTGGATTATCAAAACTACCCATAAAACTCAGAAGCTTAGGAAGGTTTCGAACAGACTTACTAAAATGCCCATTTAAAATAGTGACAAAGTGGGAATACTTACAACAACAGAACAATAGGAACAGATTTTACAACACCAGGGACGATAAAACATAGTATAAATTTGGATGAAACAATTATCCTTGACATGGGGGCTCTCATGTGGCACATATACTAGTCCTGGATGAACTGTGATACTTGAACTACACATCTAGGATATTGGCAATCAGAAAGCTCTAAAAAGGGTTTCCATATGAGTAAAGAGAGAACAGGGAACTTCACATGCGGACAAACAGGAGGTCATCTGGGGCCAATATCTTTTATTCAGTGGAAGGCTGCTTACTAACATAGGCTATCAATCATGTGAAAGATATTTCATAAAGTCATGAAGTCAGCATTAAAACTCCCAGCCCAGCCTCCATGAGGAGAAGTATCAGTAAGCTGGTAAGTACCTTGATGGCTGCTGTAAAGATTATGGTTGAAAATAGTATCTGCTTGCAAGTTTTATCCTAATTCTCAGTCTGGAACCTTTTCATGTATCTGCTTATGCATCCGTGAGAAAGAGGGCGTGGGGGGTTTCGTTGTGGTGACACGGAAAGTCTTAAAATGTAAAAGGAGAAAAGGAGGGTTCAAGATGGATGAGGAAGAGGGCTTTCACTTGACAACCTGTGGAAAAACTGATGGTACCATCGCACCATTTCTCTCTACATTCAGAGTCTTTTTTCTAGCATTTATTCATCCTTCATCCTTCCCACACTTTCTTTTTATCTGGTTAGTTTCAGTGGTAGGCTGCAGCAGTGTTTGGGAGCAACTAACCAACAGCAGAGAGGCTACTAATTTATGTCATATTTTATCGCACACACAGTCAAACAATCAGGTAATGATTAAACACACTCTCCAATTAAGTTTCTCTCAAATAACACCATGAAGACCGATTTATTTTAGCAAGTCGCTTCATTGGATGGTTCATTCTAACAAACTGGAACTCCCTGCTGTTTTACATGTTAATTTTTTTTCAATGTAGCAATAAAAACTATAATCCAGCTTTTTGTTACAGTTTTTTAATGAGTTATATAATTGCGTTTTGCTTGTTTGTTCGTTTGTTTCATTTAATTGCATTTACTGCAAATTTAGGTGTATTAATAAACTAGGTATGATGTTGTTAAACTACTTGATACCCTAATGTGTTTTTGTGCTAAAGAAATTCTGCTCTTAAAGGGATAGTTCACCCAAAATTGAAATATCTGTCTTAATTTCCTCACCCTCATGTTGTTCTAAACCTGTATGAGTTATTATTTTATTATTATTTATGTACTATCATAGTATTTATTAGTAATTTGAATTTGCTTTTATTTTTTGTATATTCCGTTTTCCTTTTAATTTTAAGTTTTAGTCATTCTGTTATGTGCTTTTGTTATTTTTACTACTTTTTTTTTATTTGTTCTATTTATTATTTCAATTTTAGTAATTTTAGCACTAAAACTTATTTCAGTTAGTTGCCAGGGCAACATTTCTAGTTTTTAAAGTTTTTCATGTAATATTTATATTTTATTTCATTTCAACTTTATTTAAATTATCAAAATTATTTTAATAGTTTTAATTAACAATAAAACACTGCTATGGAACTAAAATAAATAAATAAATAAAAATACTGTGATGAACGACACCCATTGACTTTCTTTGGGTCCACTTTATATTAAGTGGCCTTAACTACTATGTACATACATTTAAATTAATCATTTGATGCAATGCACTTATTTTGTGCATACATGTTTTTACATTGTACTTTAAATATTTTATATTTTAAAAATACCTGCATCTAATTACATCTGAAATAATTTCTGTAATTACATTTATAATTACACTGTTGACCCATCCCTTACACTTTAACCCACCCTTAATGCTACCCATACCACCAAACCTGTCCCTAACCTTACCTGTATCCCACCTCAATAGCAGGAAAATTGTTTTGCAATACAATATGAACACAATAAGTACATTTTACTTATTTTTGATGTTAGTACATAGTAGTTAAGGCCACTTAATATAAAGTGGGACCAAAGAAAGTCATTGACATAAATGTGAGTAAATGATGACAGAATTTAAATTTTGGGGTGAACTATCCCTTTAAGTCAATTATACAGTCTTATAAATATATATTTAAAGGGGTCATATGATGCGATTTTAAGTTTGCCTTTCTCTTTGGAGTGTTTGTGAATAGATAAGTATGTACAGTATGTCGAAAATAATGTGTTTTTTGAACCTTAAAGGGGTCATATGATGTTGCTAAAAAGAGTAGGTATGTGGGGGCGTGTTCGAACGAGCCGTTTTAGGTAGGTGTGGCTGACTCTTAACTTTTATAAAGAATATCTCTTTGGATTTGAGACTTTAGTCTTTGCAACTTTACAGATCTTCTTTATGCACCAAGAGCTTGTAACACTCCAAAGAGAAAGGAAAAATTGAAATCGCATCATATGACCCCTTTAAATATATAAAATATATCATTTAATTTACAAGCAGCTTTGCTTGGCAACAAAGTAAGCTTGGTCTCCATGTAGGTTCAGAACATCATCTAACAGAAGAGAAAAACAAGTCTAGCCTTCCTTCTACTCATTCGAGATGCTTGGGTCACGCACATGATGCTCGCCAGAGGTAGGTCAGAGCGTTCAATCTGGTGAGAGGATTTCAAAAGCGAGCGACCACACCCCACGGCTCCAGCGGAAGAGTCTGCACTGATGTAGCGCAAACCTGTCTCCTCTTTGCCTTTGTTTTCACTCAGGCCCGACGATTCTGCAAAGCATTCTTAAACGAGATAGGATCACACACACACTTAGGGTCTAATGATAAGCAGCTGCTGCTTAAGTGATTTCAGAGCTTGTGTTTTAAAAACATGGTCAACTCCAATGTAATCCACCGTTCCACGCTCTTGGAAGAGCATAGTTGCACTGAAAACCTGGACAAGAGAGAAAACGGAGAGACTTTGAATGGCTGTCGTGTGTTCGAAATTGTTCCCAGTGACCCGACGATTAGTTCTTGCACTAACCCTGATAGAACATCCCATTATGACTGACAGACATGAAGAGCTTAGCGAAGACGACAGAAAAAGCATAACTTAAGGAGGAGGGTCAAATGCGAAGCTGGATTACAAAGTCATGACTGAAACAGCGATCACATCAAAGTAGGCTTTGAGCGGAGATTTGATGCTACGTGACAATGTGAGGTTTTGTTCTAGGAGAAGTTCTCCATGAAAGGAATCCAGATTAACTGGTCACATATCAGTATCATTTAAAATCAAAATTCACCCAGGACAGTGAATGGTTGGAGGACACAGTCTCAGAAAACAACATGTCTTTTTCCTTCCTCCACAGCTGAAGAACTTACAAAATGTAGGTTGATGAATTTGATTAGCGGTCGAGAATGGGAAAACTCTGTAATGCTAAGTAGCCTCGACTGGTACACCCAGTTTATGGTAAATGAGGCATTTAAATGTTTCCCCTCCTCCTCTTTTGATAAAATTGGCAGATAAATCTGTATCAAGTTTGTTGAGTGAGAAAGGACGCATTTTTATACAAGGGTGTCTGTACAGCATCTGGGTTTATTAGCATTGTAGGTCCTGACACACTCCTCTGAGGTTTTAAGTCTGTCTGTCAGAAGTTTGGCTTAACAATCCAAAGAGTTAGAGTTTTGTTTTCACATGAAACACAAAGCCAACACCTCAGGCTTTTCACTTAACCTCAAAGGTCCAGAGTGTCTCAGGCCTGGCGCAAATGTTAAAATAAGGTTATAAAATACAGGGCATGGAAGGAAAGCGATACACAATTCCAATAGGACTATTATATTGCTCTTTGCAGACAAATATAAGAATTTTGTTTTTCTATTTTGCTATTGTTTCTAGGCATGGGTGACATCCAACAGCTAACTAGTCAGTTGATGAAATCGTATAAACGTCCTCCTGTGTTTATTTAGAGAAATCACATACACATAGACTACACATCAACACAATGTTACAACGTAGATGATACAGCTAGAACTGCTGGATGCTGTTGTCTGGCACATTTAATTTTTATATGGCACCATGTCCTCTTTGTGTGTCTGAATGACTAGTTGATTTTGGAAATGTGTAGTTTTGCACATCCCTAATTTTTGCTTTCACAATGCAATGTAAGTTTGCGAAGAGTTATGTTTTAAGGCACTCACATGATCTAAGTATGTCAGAAAGCCTTTAAACCACTAATGGCACATGGAAAATGCTGGGGGAAAAGGTCAATATGCAAAGTCATAACTTTCCAAATTAACAGATTTGTCAGGTCACTCAAAACAAACTTACAAGCTACAATAAGCGTTTTGCACATCAAATATATGGCAGTATTCCTTCACTTAAAGTATTCACAGTACGTGACCACATAAACAGATTTTTACAGAGCTAAGCTCTCACTCAAATCCATGCTAAACCAGCATGTCTGTGCATTAGCATCTACAAAATAGGCAGTGTGTGTGTATGTGAGAGGGAAAGTGTAGGATCTTACTGGAGCACATGTTGATCTCTGTCCCACGCACACCATAGTAGCCTGACGGACAGGCATGGAGACACTCGCCATACTGCCTCATCCTCTCCCTCCTCAGGAACAGGAAGAGCTTGGGTTGGCAGTTCATACACCCGTTGTCCTTGGAACACACCGAGCAGCCTTTACAGATGGGATAAGCTCCATAGCTAGCTGCAATGAAGCAAGACACAAAACAGATACTTTTACCAGCTAATAACACCAAGTAACATCTTGACTTGCCAACACTCTTCATTTCTTTACCACATGTCACTTGCTATTTCAGTAAAACATTGGTGATAATTGATCACAAAGTAAAAATAAAATACTGCATTCAGCTATTTATGTGCATATACTGTAAAAGAAACGAAGTGCTAAAATGTAATTAAGATGCAAGTTTACTGACTTCATCGCATTTGTTGTAAAATATATGCATTTTAATAACTTACAGTAGAAACTGTCAGATTGTCTGTATTTGCCCTTGCATGCAATCTGTTTTCCATTCTAATATGCAATAGTTAAACACTGACACTTGTATGCAAATGTGTATTGAACAGTAAACCAATACAAATGCAAAAAAAATTCTGAAGCTTTCCTAAGAGTTTGGTGGAAAATGCTGAAATACATGAAGACTGCATCCCATATGAATTTAATATTAAATGCTAGTTTGTTTGCTTAAATACAGGACTATTGGCAACTCTAATCTTGACCTACTGTAGTAAGGATACACAGAATGTACAACGCAAAAGCACATTTTTACCCAAAACAACTTACTGTACACTTTCACTTACTGAGGTTAAGTGCCTCGCTCAAGGGAACATGGTGATAGCTCATGACTTGTGTCTTGCAACCGAACCAGCAACGTTAAGTTGTAAACCACTACACCACAGAGCAAGCTAACTGCAAAGTGCTTTGTTGAACGGTTAAACGTGTGCCGCTATAGAACTGTCACAGACATTTTCATTGACACATAAAACTTTCACTGACTACAGAAACTGTCATTACTGTGACACTAGCGGGGCCTATTGAGCAGCACAGTGATATGATTCAATGCTCAACTCCTGTATGTAGAGTTCAGGCAGCCGCTGAAAGCCCAAAACCGCATTGACTCTGAGCAGGATCATGTTGCTGGTAGAAGACAAAAGAGCCAGTAACGACCATACCGTTTCACAATAAAGGTCTCTTAATGTAAGTTCCTTAGCGTCCTCTTTACAGGAAAATGTCCTTGGGCGCACACAATAGCTGCAAACCAGAGATATTGCTATTGATTGAAGCCAAGTTTTAAATATCACAAACCGAGATAGAGTAACAGTCCGAACTGGATGACCCACCACAATGCTTTATAAAATATCATGCACTTCGCTGACCTTTTTCCCCATTCCCTTTTTCCCCATAATTTTTTCTTCAGTCTGAATAAATAATTGAGAATGCAATTTCAGCATGGCTTCTAAAAAAATTATTTTTTTCATGTAATAAGTGCCATTTATAAACATTTTCCATAAAATTATACAAGATAAATCTTCGAGAGAGATGGACAAACCATACAAGAGGAGTAAAGGTTGCTATTTAACACAGTTCTTAACATTCTCGTCTTTATCATTGTGTCTCAATCCGCTTCTTAACCGAGCAATTTCTAGTCAATGTCTCATTGTACTTAAAAGTTTGCTCCCTGGAAATTCCCAGAATGCACCTTAAAATCAGTAAGCACTGGCAGCTCCCTGTTCCCTTAATGCAAATATTGTCGTGTTTATGTCAATGTTCAGGTGAACGAGGTCCTTCCTAGTGCCCAAAACTGTATTAATGATATACTTGGGGGCGAAATGAGAAACAACCTCATGCTTTAATGCTAATGTACCATTTCAAATTTTCAAATTTGATAAAGGCCTGAAAATCTTACTTAAAAACAACTGACTGCTTGAGATCAGAGCCCTAAATATGTGATGACAGACATGCAGTAACCAGATTCTGTTTTATACAAAATACAATTACTTTTTTATCTGTTGTAGTGGAGGTAGTTCTTTAAAAAAAATCAGTGATGTCAAATTATAAAAATACGTTTTTAATCATCAGACAACATTTATGTTATTTATATGCCACAAAGGCAGTACTGTGCTATACACAGTAAAATTTACATTGTAACAATGTAATGTTGCCAATCATCTGGTCTGCAAAAAAAGCCCAAGAACTGATTAGGATGTCTACATCAAGAAGAAATACGTACAGTATTTGTTTTTTATTTTTTGTATGTAGAGTATCATGCTGTTTTCATGGTAACAAAAAATAGACAACTTTATTGTGTAGCTTGTTTCATGCCACGTGACCTCAGTGTTTTTGTGATGAGGAAATGATCTGGACACATTTTTTCCCAAACCACACGTAAAGACATATGGTATACAGTTTGAACATGTTTATAGAAACCTGACATTCACCGTAAATTGGTAAAAATCTCCTTGACTCAGCCCACACACTTCAGACCTGATTGCGATCGTAGTGCAGAGAACGGGCGGAAACTGGGACTGGCGTGAGGTTGGAATATCAAAAAGCTGAGAACTATCAGAGTGTTTCCCTTATTGAATTTCCCTAATTGAGGGTGGTATGGCAATATCACAAACCGTTTCCCCTGTTCCTTAATCATAGGGGCGTTATTTCTTTCATCCCACTGTCAGAGCTGTTTCAGCAAAGCCTTGCGGCAGTTAAATGATTTCTTTAACTGCTGCTGTCAACATGAGTTTAAACAACATTATCGACCTTGAATGATCGAATCAGCGCATCGATCGCCCGGCACGATCATGCCGTTTCCCTCGTTGCCTTGCGTTTGGTTGTTATCAACTATATTGCATGACATTCAGACCTGTATTGATGGGATTGTGCTCTCACTGGTCTAGCAATTATCAATGGAAAGAATAAGAGACGTAAGACGTTTTTTACCTCATTCGAGATTTTTGGATCAGCAGCATGTCTGAGGACGGCTTTCCCAGATCTGACCACAGGCATGTCAAAAAGGAAGCTGGGATCTGGTGCGTCTAGGGCAAGGGTGTCCAAGAGCCACCCTTGAGGGCCCAGTGCTTCCACATTTTACGGAAATCTTTTTACCGCCAGCTGATTTATACCTGAAGCTATGACTGGAGTCTTCCATTCCGCATCGTATTTTCATCAATTCATGGAGGGGATCAAATTCAAGCTCTAAGCCAGAAAATATGATGGCTTTCCAATATCACTGTCAAATTGGGTTTTAAAGAGACACTGGGTCCCAAGAGGGGAAACAAACAAGAAATAGTGCCTCAGTGGGACCCTATTCATATTCTGCATTCAACTCTATTTATACTTAAACTTGAGCTAAATAGTTAAAGTTATGCCAAAATTATTATGTGGCATTTATGCGTCTTATTTGTGCAGCGATTTGCCCTCGTCGTTTAAATGAAAAAAGTCATCCAAGAAAAAACGAACGATCCAAGTGGCTTTCATACATGTAAACAACATCTCCGGCTATGTTTTTAAGTTACTCTAGAACACTAATTATCTAAGTGTGTCGGTCTGGCAGAATTTTGAGTTCTATGTAAATTACAGTGGATAAGCCAAATTTGGCTGCTAAGAGTGCTTTTTGTTCCAAGAATCATACCAGCATGAGCTTTAAACTTTACCATAAGTCTGTCATGTTAACCTGCTGAAGTGTAACTTACGCTGGCAAGCATGTATTACGGAACTAAAGAAGAATTATTTCTTGTTGATTTTTTTTTTAAAAGAAAGAGGAACAAATTTCTTGTTATAGCATAGCACAAATCCACCCCTAAATTCAGGCTTACACTCATAGTCTCGATTTCTCACCCAAATTTCAATTTGTGTATCATTATTAATAATCCAATTAAAGGAAAGGATAATATCCCTTCAGCAAACTAATACAAACAGACGTTAAAGGAATACTTCACTCGAAAATGAAATTTCTGTACGCCTTTCTTTCACAACATTGGACCTCACCGACTTTTAATGTACGCACAAAAAAATGCAGAGACATTTTTCAAAATATCTCCATTTGTGTTCCACTGAGGAACAAAAGTCATACAACTTTCAAACAATGAGGGTAAATCAAAAATGTTTCGGTGAACTATGCATTTAAGTAGACTGTTGATATGCGTATTAGATGTGCACATCAATGGCAGACAATTTACTGAACTTAATATACACAATTGATCATTAAAATGTGTAAATTATCAAATAATTATTATAGGTCAAGGCAAATTAAAGCACATTTTCAATATACGTAAAAAATAAGAATCAAAATCACAACTTGTGAAGAAAACAACAACAGTTAACATACTTTGCTGAAACTGATGCATGCAATTATTAATAATAATAATGCTGAAATACAAATTCTGCAGCAAGAACTTTCCTCATTTAACTGGAGCATTTGTCAACCTCTGTTGCAAGTGCATGTAGGTACAGTAATATGAGATGGCCTGTGTAACACATTGTATATTATAATGGATTATTACATTTCATAATCGATGTAATTATGTAGCTTTACACCCATATTCAGTAATAAAATAGGTTGCAAATGCATTTTGACCTGACAACCTGTGCACTCTTTGAACTGCCCTTTCCCATAACAAAGCGAAAGAGTTTACACTGAGAGCGCGGGACAAATGTTTCACAAAACCAAAATATGCAAGTGCCTTCTTTCATCATGCATTAAACGATCCATCTACAACCTAATCAACTGTTTTTACAAAGGCCTTGTCCTCTTTGAACATCTTTGCTAAAGACACCACAACAACTCCAGTTTACTGCAGTCTGATCAGAAGACAACACAATTTCTGCAAATTGTCTAGTGTGTGACATTGTTTTGTGTAAAAGAGCCAACAAACAGTTCGGTCATACGGTCTCCACCACGGTCAGCCAAGCATGAGGTTATATGAAGGAACTCAAAAGCAGCAGTACAAATGGATTAGAGGTGAATGTCTTGATTTGTCCTTCCTCATTTGAAGATGTTATTTTGTTCTTAGCTGTGTTTTCATTTCTTTACCTCATTCTCTCAATTGTTCGCCACACTGTTCTGGGCACTTACTTTTCTCTCTCATCTATAATCGGCACATCACTGTTGACATCATCTCTCAGGAACATCAAATGACAGGTAAGGCATCCATCTGCTGACAAATATTCATCTGCGGACAATAGTGCAATGAAATGTAACTTAAAAGGAGTGAAATATCTGTCCAACAATAATCTGTGCTAGTTTCACTGTGCCCAGTTTCTGTGGGGAGACTGTGGTTTATTCAGGTAAACGCAAAAATTATTGGTCCTTCATTCATGCGAATCACAAGCTCATAACACAACATATGACGGCATTGTTGGAGTGTGTTGCCTTCATTCAGCTTTGGCTGGCTTTGTTTTGAATCCTGATCAACAGTAATTACAGTGTGAGTGAGATCCAACAGAAAAAAAAAAAAAACTCTCTAAGGTATGTTTAAAGACTCTCAAACAACCGTGACGTTCATCGCCTTGGGCCAGCAGAGCTGGGAAGAAATGGCAAACCCCCACCTCAAACAAACACTGCCAACAACTTCCAGTGATCTCTCTTTCTCACACTAACAAATGCCTATGACATCATCCCATGACATCATCCCCTGTCCCTACAATCTCGATGATATCATGCGTCATATGATATGTCAAGATTCAAAAGCTGTAAAAAGTTTAAAAAAAAAAAAACTCTGAAAGGGGAAGAAGAAACCATGAAGAATCATTGTATCTGCAACACTGAGGCTAATTTGATGTCCGCCCAACTAGTGAGAATTGTTTGACAAATAGAAGATTATTCTCTGTACCTCTTCGCACATGGCATTACACTACTACTAAGTTAAGTGAAAGTGGGATCATTTACAGTCTGATTCTTCTTAATATTACACATAGATTTACAAATGATTTACATGACATTGTTACAATGTACTCAAAGATTTTGAGGTCTTAGCTTGGTGTTTTAAAGTTGAAGGCACCAACTGAAATTGCAAAATTAATGATTTGTTGAGCCATAAGTTGACATGTCAGACCACTCGAATAAACAAGAGGAATGAATCTCTTGCTTATAGTTTCAATGCATGGGATAGCTTTTTTTAATTATTATTATTTAATGTTAAAAATGTTACACACTTTACTTTTTATTTTAGTATTATTTATATATTATTATAATATTTAGGCTATTAATATTTTAAATTAGCTTTATTTTTATATTTTCAGTTTTTATTTTGATTTTACTATTACTAATTTTATATGCTTTTGTCATTTTTATTCGTTTTTTTTTATTTTTTTTAATATATCTATTTAGCTTTCTTTTATTTTTTATTTCAGCTGTTGTCATTTTAGTACTTCAACTTCAATTTTGTTTCAGGTAGTTGCCAAGACTACATTTCTACAATTGTTTTTCAGTTTATGTTTCTTCTAATATCTATATTTTAATTTATTTCAGCTTTATTTCAATTAGCAAAAAATATTTGTAAAAATTTTAGTTAACAATAACAACACTGCTTTAAACCACCAATCAAAATCCACCACACTGATCTATCAGAGCACAAAGTAATAAAATACGACCCAGTATACTAAGACCATTCAAAGTTCAAAGTTGTTATTGAGCAATAAGCGTCACATTACTGGGAATGAAGTCAGTCTTCATCGCCTGGATCGTTTTGAAATTCTGTCATTATTTACTCATTGTGCCATTCCAAACCTGTATGAACCTTCTTCAGTGGAACACAAAAGGAGATGTTAGGCTGAATGACAGCCTCAGTCACAATTCACTATTCAACTGTAATCTCCACTTGTGGAAGGAAGAAAGCCATATGGCTTTGGAACAACATAAGGGTAAGTATTTTTGGGTGAACCATGCATTTAGAATCAGAAACGCTTGTCTCTTATAATGGAAAAGAAACTGGGAGTATGCAATAAAACTTTCAGATCATCCACTCCCAGTGCCAGTCCCCACATTGTTCCACATGGTTGAAGACAGTACATGGAAAACTGCATCAATCCGCCCGCATTTGTTGCATGTGACTTTATTTGTCATGGTCATGGGTATGGAAATCACACTTTGCTGAAGATTAATACACCAGAGCCAGAATGGTGGTATATGGCAAGAGTACGTTTTGCTCTACAGGCACATTTCTCCTCCAATTTAGCAGAAAATATGCTGGACTTCACCTCCGACTAGTTTGCAGCTGGAAATAGTCAGGATTTAGACATCCATGTCCCCCCACCCCCCACCCAACTCCAGTTTACTTTAACAGATTGTACTGTATGCATATGTTTACAATTTAGGGCAATCCCATTACTTATAATGATTCTGCACCATGTGTCTGAGCAAACACATTTGTTTCACTGCACTGGCTTATTAGCTTAGTGAGAGTGTTCCTGTGATACAGGCCTGGGAGACATGGCAAGCACCGATAGGTTTGTTGATTGGATCACTGCGATTGAATCGGTGGACTTGATATCCAAACATACCTTGTAAGCTCGGGCAGCTGGTACTGGTGTTAGTGTTTGCTTGCAGTTGGCGCAGGACAAAAAGGGATTCAGAGGACCTGAGGGCAAACCTGCTGACGTGTATGCTAATACCCTGGCATGGCTTTTTAGTCCGCAGAGAGATTGTAGAGCACACACACACATGGACTGATTATTGTTGACTTGTCTTACTCATTCAAGTAGTAATAAATATGTTTTTTTAAGGTAGCCAATAATTTAAACTCTGTCTCTAACACTGAGCTATAGTGTTTCCTCATTGATAAAACATTTATTAATTTATTTACTTGATTAAAACTTAAAGTTTGGTGTTCATAACCAAAAGGTTCACACACACACATGGACTGATTATTGTTGACTTGTCTTACTCATTCAAGTAGTAATAAATATGTTTTTTTAAGGTAGCCAATAATTTAAACTCTGTCTCTAACACTGAGCTATAGTGTTTCCTCATTGATAAAACATTTATTAATTTATTTACTTGATTAAAAGTCTTTAAAGTTTGGTGTTCATAACCAAAAGGTTGCTGGTTCTATCCCTGCGAGGGGTGATACATGAGAAAAAGAGTTTAAAGAAACAGATTTAAAAAAGGAATAAATTAATTAATTAATAATAGATAACATTTTGAAAAGTAGGTTACAAAGACACACTTAATTGTGCATAAGAATTTATATATAATATATATATATTCTACAAATCTTTGTTTATCTTTGTAATCCTAATCAAAAAAGTAATATAGTTAAACAATAATAAATAAAATAAAATAAAATAAAATAAGGCATATTTTCTTGTTGGATATCCTGTTTAACTCTGAATTATATAACATTAATGGGTAGTGAAAAGTGATTCACATTCAATTCAAGTAGGCTGCAATTAAGTATGAAAGAGTTGCCATATTGTAAAGTCCATTTGAAAATTCCCATTAAAAACGAATACAATGTAAAAATACAATGAATAGTTGTTCATATGCTGCAAGCCTACCCAGACACCTTTTGAAACTGCCTTTAGCTCTCAAAGGAACAATGGGTGTTTTGAATGAGAGGTGAAATAGCACTTTGCCTGCTATGCATCTCGTAAACACAAAAAAGACTGCTTTATGTGTGGACCAAAGATGTGCAGGTGCTGTAAGGTACAAAAGGCAATCTGTCATGACGGGCTATGTGTGAGAAGATATGTTTTATGTTTCTGCACAGCTCACTATTTTTTTGGAATGGAATTTGGAAATCAGCAACTTTTTCCACTCCATGAATTCTTCTCAGAGTGAGATGTTCTGTTATGTTCTCAGGTCTGTAGAGAAGAGGTGAGGTGTGGGTCTGAGAAAAGAAAGATAAAAGAAAGATATACACCAAAAAAAGACGAGAATGCACCTTGAATATGAACTGAATTGTATTATTTTCTTCTTCCTCTGGCATCATTAATTAGTTAATGATTATATTTACATTTATTAAAATGAATTAATTTATATTAAACTCTTTAATTTATGCTTTTAAAAGAACTTAAAATGATAGCAGTGTAAAGAAAGTGGTACAGAAGCAAAGACAGGGGGTGGTGGTGGAGAGGGTGGCAAGTGGAACGGCTAAAATTAGCACACCTGTTGGTAATTTATCACACATAAACCTCACACCTAATTTTCACACCTGTGGCACAATGGGTTCCGAATCCCGCAATTCAGTCACACATGCTGTTCTACACACATGCTAAGGAGTTAGCAGTGAGTTCCCTGCATGGAGAAAGAGCAACGTCACGGCCAAAGATCAGAGAAACAGCGTGTCTGGGATTTTTTCACACCATTGAGCATTAGTGGACCTAACGAGACCCTCCTTTTCCACCTGCCAGTGATCCAATCTCATGCCACTTCATAATAATACCACCATAATCCTACAATCCAATACAAAGTAATGCAAGAGTGATGATTCACCCAAAAATAAACATTCCGTCATTTACTGACTCTTATGTCATTCCAAATCTGTATGACTTACTTTCTTCTGTGAAACACAAAAGAAGATATGTTGAAGAACTTTGGGGTCCAACCAACATTGACTTTCATGGGGAAAAAACTAAATCCACAGACATTTAAAAAAATATTTCCTTTGGCGTTTGAAAAAAAAAAAAAAAGTCAGGAAAGTCATACAAGTTTAGAAGAACATGAGGGTAAATTACAGAATTTTTTTGAGTGAACTATCCCTTTAAGATCAAAGGTATTGCCCAGGTTAAGGCTAGATGGGAGACAGCTGTGGCTACTGGGCATGCATACATCAATATAGTGTAATTTTTGTCACATGGTACAACAATAATTACTATTTTTGCATTATTGTAAGGTGTAGGTTTAGGGTTGTGGTAGGTGTAGATGATAATAAACACAATCTAATAGGTAGAAAATTAAATTTCATTGTTAGTTTCCAGTCGGAGAACGATCCCTTCTAGCCACAACCCATTGCCCATGATGCACTTTACCACCACTGACACAGGAAGTAGAACTACATTCATTTTCAGATGAAAAAATCTACACTTAGGAAGTAGTTCTCAAGGGGGCCTAGGGGGCCTTGGAAAATGTTCAAGGGGCCCTCAAGATGCCTTAAAATTATTTCAAATATAACAGAACAAACACTGAAAAGCTAAAACAACTACAGCTCAAGATACGTCTTATTTTACTCTGTCAGTAACTGTTATTTGAAGAACCAGGATTCTCACAGTTCCCCAAACCTTTATGAAGAAGTTTAATTTTAAAAGTGATTTCCAGACTTGGAAAAGTAAAGTAAATTAATAAAACTCTTAACACACCATAGAATATATGTTATTCTAAAAATGCCAAGCTCTAAAATTCCTTCAAATATTGTTGGCCTTGGAGTCAAAAAGGTTGAGAACTAATGCACATGGGTGGTATTGGTGGGTTTTGGTGGGTTTCTGTGCGGTTGCCACCCACCGGTCTAAATTATATTCGGTAACACTTTATTTCGATAGTCCACTTTAGACATTCTATTAACAGTAAGTAACTTTGCAACTACATGTCAACTAGCAGTTAGTAGAGTATTAGTAGACTGTCTGCTTAATATCTTCTAACACTTTCTTTGTCAACATTTCTTTGTAGCCCTAACAGTCTACTCTGAGAGTTAGTTCTGTCAGCAAAAATATTGTCGAATCGCTTGGAAAAGTAATAGCACACCTCTTCTCAAGCTACACAGTTTGAGGAATCATTCACATTCTTAACTTGTAAGATGAATTACATGATAAGTTTAATACTAACAGTTAAGGGATTGTTCGAATCTCTGTTCGAGCATTAGTAACTGTAAACACCTCTAAACTAAGTTTAAAACTATGAATGCACATAAAACTCACCCACACATACATATACGGACACACTACCCAGCAGACCTCCCTCTAAAACTGTATTGTTTGCCTTCACGCCTGAATCTGTGCTATGCTAGGAACATGAAAGGTATTACCTCATTAACCCTTTAACGAGACCTCTTCTCCACCTCCCTGGCTAAACCCTTCCCTACCAGGCCAGATCAGAAGTGATCCATAGGGTCAAAAGTGGAGAGCACCACGGGGGTGGCAGGCAGAAACATGCCGAGGAACCTCATATGGTCCCAACCACTGAGAGGGGACTTCAAAGCCTGATGCCCAAGACTGAGTCTTCTACTCCATAAATAGCTGCAGCAGACCCTCCAAAAACTTCTATTGAGCCAATTAAGCAAAAATTCAACAGGATACCACGCAACACCCATGCCATCGACTTCAAAAACGGCACGCATATGATCAGAATAAGCCTGAAAATAAAAAAAAAACAGGTTCTACAGTTGCGGTTTCCTGCACACATGGGTGGCACAATGTATAAAATCTGCGTGTATTGTTACAAATTTGTCAAATCCCTGTGAAAACCTGGCAAGCGAGGACATGCCAGAACACTTCCAGATACAAATGAACACCAGGGCAGGGTTTTATGTAATGGCCGCTCGTCTCATCTGCTCCCCAGGGCAAAGCTTACACTAAAGAGCTCTGTGATAATCCCTCAACTTCAACCTCTTTTTGCTCTTACCAAAACAGACCTGTCTGGCAGCCAGATACATCTCAGATACGGCCCCTGTACGGCCCCGTACTCCCATAAACACGTTGGCCACATCATGCAACTTTCTCCTTTTGCCTTTGACACATGAAAGCGGTGTTGATCTCGACAAAGAAGTTTTATGCTAAAAATGTTGATTTGACAAAATGATAATGCAACATTGTAATCATTGTAAAGATAAATGAACTATATACACAACATTAACATAATATTACAACTTACACTACTGTTTGAAATCAGTGTTTTTTTGTTTAGTTTTTTTTTGGAAGAAATCTGTACTTTTATTCAGAAAGAAGACACTAAATTGATCAAAAAATCTGTCACTGTCACTTATAAAAGACTTTTATAATGTTACAAAATTTCCTATTTCAAATACATTCTGTTCCTTTAAACTTTCTATTCATAAAAGAAAAAAAATCACGGTTTCCACAGAAATATTAAGCAGCATAATGGTTATAATAATAAGCATATTAAAATGATTTCTGAATAATCATGTGATGCTGAAGACTGGAGTAATGGGCTGCTGAAAATTCAGCTTTGGCATCACAGGAATACATTACATTTTGAGATATATTAAAATAGAAAACAGTCGTTTTAAATTGTAATAATATTTCTAAATATTACTGTTTTTACTGCATTTTTGCTCAAGTAACTTCAGCCCTTGTAAGCAGATAAGAGACTTCTAGTAAAAATATAGTAAGAACCTTACCGACCCCAAACTTTTTAATGGCAATATACATTTTCACAGAAAATTAAACAAATACACAAATGAACTTGAACTATACATGCTCGTTAGAATGTGTAACTCATTTACGTAAATTACTTTGTTCGTAAAGAAATATCCAGTCTCTAAAAGAAAGTAATTGTTTATGCTGATAAACAACAGGTCTTTGATTTTTCAGAATGTTAAAGAAATTGTTTACATGGAGAAATTGTTGACAAAATGCGCTTATATACTAAGATTAAAATTGATTGAATTTTAATTGACTTGATTGAATTTGCTGACTAAATCTAAAAAAAAAAAAAAAAACACTGTAAAAAAAAATATGTGCAAAAACAAAGACAGCGAAAGATTACAATGCCAAACTAGTAGTGTCTATTACTGGAGTGTCGCCACCAAATCCATCATTAGCACATGAACATGAAAACTACATGTGACCCCTGCCTGCGGATACCTCCAACGTACCGTCCTCTCCGTGACAGCTGTTTACACAAGAGAAGACGGTGTGCTTCTGAGGTCTGGCTCTGGTTCAGATAAAATAATACACAGTTGAAGTCAGCCAAGATGTAATACAAGTGGATAACTGAGAGGATGAAAAAAGGAGGAATTTGTGAAATGTACAAGGATATTTTCTCTTTCCCTTCCTCCCTAAACTTTTCTTTACCATTCTCCCCCGCCTTTGGCCTGACCCCCTCTAAATATCTACTACTCAGTCGGTAGTTAAAGATAAATAGAAAATAAAAGGACAAAAATAGAGATATACTGAAGTCGCACAATGCATAATCTCGCCACAATTGAAGTCCTCTGTGTTCTGAAACTGAAGAGTCTGAGGAATGCGTTTCAAGGCCACATGCACATTAAAATAATAACTCAAGCTTGTGAATTTCCCCAAATTATGCGCAACAGATTATAAAGCACAAAACAGAGGTTTTCTCCCTAAGTTGTTTCCTATTTAGGTGGCACAATGCCAGACTACATAGCATGCATGCACACGAACCAGCATCACCAAAGACAACACAAAAAAAACAGACTACAATAACTGCTGCAGTACTAGACTGAAACTTCCTGTTATCACACAGCTCGTTGGAAAACTTGATTCTGATTCGTCATTCGGCAATATTTTTTTTTATAATGACCATGTAACTGTATATCATAATACAATGATTTGAACTCAAATCAATATTGAACTCCTTACATATTTAACTGCAAGTATTTAACATCAATACATAAAATTCAATAAAAAGAGAATGATATAAGACCCCTCCATTTGGGGTTGGTAAGGATTTTTTTTTTGTTTTTGAATAAAGACTTTCATGCGTACCAATGGTGTATTTATTTAATATTTTAAAATACAGTAAAAACAGAAATATTGTGAAATACTTTTGTACAATTTAAAACAACTATTTCTAATTTAATATATTTTAAAATGTAATTTATTCCCGTGATGGCAAAGCTGAATTTTTTGCAGCCATTAGTGTGACATTATCTTTCAGAAATCATTCGAATATGCTGATTTGCTGCTCAAGAAGCATTTCTTATCATTATCAATGTTGAAAACAGTTGTGCTACTTAATATTTATGTGGAAATGTGATACATTTTTCAGGATTAAAACTTAACTTAATTTCTTTATTTAAAAAAAAACAACAACAAAAAAACTTACTGACCCCAAACTTTTGAACGGTATAGTGTAAGCTTGGTAAATATTTTCCTGACATCACTGTGCACCTTATATATATATATATATATATATTAGTAAAAGGTTATTTTTTCTCTTGAGGGAACAAATACCTCAGTCTGTGAGAGAGAACTTATAAACTATTTTAGTGACGGCATGATAGTAATGAAGTAAATTGAGCATTTTATACTCCTATCCATAACAAATTCATAAGATTGACACAGAATCGCCCATTCATTTCCTATTTCCCATTGCAAAAAGCACACAGCTTATTATATAATAGAGAACAGAATGTTTTGAAGACCTTTTTGTTTAGTTCTGTTGCATTAAGCGAGGTCGCATATGACTCACGACTGATTACAGATACATGTTGGCTACTGCTCACAAACCGCTGACACTCACTTTCTCATCAACGGCTAGTGACCCTTGAGGACCTCTTCACATCTGAGATGCATGCTGAATCCTCACAGAAAGAGAGGGAGGGCGGGAGAGAGACAAAGAAAGACAATGAGCTTAGCGCCAGGGCACTATAATGACTACCATGCCTGGCCTTGATTAAAACCACACCAGGGCTTCTGGGTTCCAAAGGCAGGCAGGCAGCAGGCAGGGTGTCTACCTCCCTTCCAAGTTCTTAGAAAGTCCAGACGTCCTCGACCCAGACCCACAATGAAGACGGGCACAATGACAGGGCAAAGGGGATGAGACCCAAGCTCAATCCACGGACAAATTACAAGCGAGTGGTGTAGCTTTATTGCCCCTGACCGTCTCACTTCCGCACCATACTGAAAGCAAGGCGTGTGGATGGCTGGTTTGATGTGGTGTGGATGCGTAATTAGAGGTCCTATCAAGCGCAGGGGAACAGAGGAGGCCTGTCCATCTGTCGGGTGTTAGTGGGACGGGGAGGGGGAAATGGCAGCCCATTGCTCCCCCTTGTTGTTGTTCCAGCGATTTGTGTAGGCGTGGATGTAAATATCCATCAGAGCTGGAGACAGACCTCACACGCCTGCATATGTATGTGTGTTTCTGTCTGAGGAAGCCTCTGAAGCTCATGTTACAACAAGGCCTCGGCGATCGATTCGGACTAGGTACAATAGGAGGCCTGCACACACACACGGACCGACGTTCTCGCGAAGGGCGAACATAAATGCGGTACAGAATAGAACCTGGCAAGGCCTGGGAACACAAAGAGCCTACTCAAGGCAGTTCGATTTCTCCAACTCTTCCAAAGCACTTTGAACCACCAATTAAATTCTTCAAAATGTCCAGCACACTCAACTGACACTCCATTACCCTGTCTGTGCTCTCCCGTCCTTTCTCATATAGCTGGATCAGGATGGGAGGGTGATTCATAGGGAAGTGAATGGTACAAGACCAGCAAGGTTTCTTTACGTTCAAGCTCTGTTTCAAAATGTAGTGAACTTCCTCACTGCCTACTTATCTACATAGGCAGCTAACATTCTAGAACAGCATTCTAACTAAAACATAACCTCCAAATGATCAGTGATTTCGAACGCTCTACAGAAGGCAAGAATTTGTTAAAAACCTCTCAATTTTAATGCAACACTATGGATTCATGTGCATACAAGTATATTTACCAATCTTCTTGTTGCAAACCATTCTACAATTGGCTTCTACATGAAGGCCAAAAGCAATGCCGTCTTGTAAAATAGGCAAAAAATTTGACATCTCAGAAGGAAGCATAATCAAGATGAAAATTTTTCAGAAAAGTCATGTTGGAAATTCACTTTTGATGTCTTAAAATGCTGGCTATGGAGGAAGCTCGCTAGGTTTTGGAACAGAGCGAATATCTGTCACAGAACAGGCAAAACTATGTCCGTGACATGCACAATGTTTGTCTCACTTCATCAAGTGTCCAGATGATACCAAGTAAAACCAGTACTTGATGTAAAAGGCAATGCTTTTGAATAACACGCATGGTACAGATGTGCAAATGTACATTACGTGTTCTTGCATTCAAAACCAAAAAGACAGGGTGAAACAGAACAGAATGCAGGGGGCTACTTTCAACTGGACATGCCATCCTAAAATGGTGACAAATTGAGACAATGGAAAGGCCAAATATAAATTAAAAGGTACACAAATAAACAATTAAAAATAGCTCCGATGAAATTTAAAAATGCATTCAGTGTGAACAGCCCCTATGAATTCATATTGTTATTCAACAAACACCTTTCAATACTATTTAGTTGTGTCATTGTATGACTCAAGTTACTATTTTAAACCATTTGTTTAATGTTAAAACAACTTGTGTTATGTTTACATCTTGGAAACAAGTCCAGTATTCAACAGTTTTACTGCTCAATAACCTCAAGAGAATCAAACTCAACAGGCTTGCCATATTTAGTAGCCTTATAAGAAATGCATTAAAGTAAAATTACTTCAGGGGGCTGGCTGTTGAGGAAATAACAGAGGTGAACATATAAAAAACCTCTCCCTGGAATTTAAAAGGCACACTGGACCTTTTGTCTGTGGCACCACGGTTTTCAATCACCATCGGGAAATATGGAGCGTATTATAATACGATTCATATAATAAGTCTATTTTATTTCACATTTCCGAAAATGAACTTTTACAGTGTGGTAAATTGTAGCCTGAGAGGAAACCATCTGTTTGGCATTTAGCTTTGCCAACATATGGGATCTTCTGATGACAACGATTGAGGCCAGTGGTGAGGATCCCCATGTGTAGGTTACAATAAAAAAATAAAAAATCTATGAATGCACAATGGGTATTTCTCTGTTGCGACATGACGAATGAAGGTGTGGAAAGTGTTACAAAACCTTTCTCAGCTGCACGCATTCAATGCTCATCAGTTCTCTGCTTGGAACATGAGGCAGCACCCTGGTGACGAGGAAAGCATTTGGACACAAGACACCCGGTCTTGTGCAAAACTCTGGACCGGTTTAAATGAATTATATTAGTTAATTGAGTTAATAGTAAAGAGGATGTGGACAGTCTTTTATTACCGAACTTTTCTGTGCATTCAGACTTACAATTTCCAATGAAAAAAAGAGTGGCCCCACTTGTATCGATATAAACAAGCAGCACATTGTGCAGACAAACTCTTAAAAGATTCCAAAACGGGTTTTCGCAGTGATGCCATAAAAGAACCATTTTGGTTCCCAAAAGAACCTTTCAGTGAATAGTTCTTAAAAGGACCATTTTTTCTTAATTCATTGTAATTGTATTAGCCTACTTCCACTAAAAACAACCTTGCAATGAAAAGGTTCAATGGATGTTAAAAGCTCTTCATGGAACCATCAATGGCAATAAAAAAACTTTTATTTTTAAGAGTATACAGGATAGCTGAAAGGGGAAAGTGAGTAACAAAAAGAGAGAAGGAAGTCTCATCATATATTTGTTCCCTCAGAACACCAAAAGATTTAATCCGTCTCAGGTGATGATGCTCCAACCATCTCTAACTGATCTCCTCAAATATGCCATCCATCCCTCCCTCAGTATAAACTCTTCGTCTAATGATGTTCTCTCTCACGCACACTCAGTTCTCAGAGATTCACCAAAGTGATCATGCCACAGATCGACGGAAGGCTGCGGTGCGACAGGAGAGGGACACAGTGAGCACAACCAACTCTGTCTAACCTGCTGGAATAAAAAATCACTCCTGGCCAGGAAAATGAATGGCTGGGTGAGAGAGCTGGATGTATTTGACAAAACTAAATGAATGTCAATTCCATAGAACTTCACTTAAATTATGGATTAGAATGAAACGACATGTCACATTTTCCAAAAGAAGAGTGGCAGAATGCTATTATTATTTTCGTTAATAAAGAGACTCTGGAGTCACTCTGGAGTCACCCATCCTGTCACGCACTTCATCAGAACATTAAGTGGCATGAACATAGCAAGAGCCAACATTAACACTTACACCCATAAACCTGGGACCTTGGGTAAACTTGTACAAAGCATAGCTCTAAACAGTTCTTTTTTGTCATTAATCTTTTTTTATGTCTTCCCGAACAAATTTTAAAGACCCGATCACTGTAAAACAAAGGTCTTTTACATCCTACACTCTGCTCTTGCCGTTTCAAACTCAGACCAGGTTTTTTTTGGCATTCAGCAATGACATAGTTTACCCAAAAATGACAATTGAACCCCATTTCAATAACATAAAAATAAAAAAGGTAACTGCGACATTTTATCCCACATATTGTAAGCTTATATCTCGCAATTCTGAAGAAAAGGTCAGAACTGTGAGACGCTAACTCAGAATCTCAGATTTTTTTTTTTTCTGAATTCTGAGTTTACATCTCACAATTCTATATTAGAGTTTCTATATCACAATTATTACTTTTTCCTCCCAATTCTGTGTTGTTTATATATTTCAATTCTGAATTTAAATAAGAAAAAAAAGTCAGAAATGTGAGAAAAAAAGTAAAAACTGTAAGATACAAACTCAAAATCAGAATAGCAAACTATAAAGTCGTCTACTATAAAGTCTACTACTTTTTTTATGCCAGGGTGGAAACAATCTTTTATACTCATCATTTACTCACCCTTACATTGTTCCAAACCTGTATGCAAACAACATTGACTTTCATTGCATGAAAAATAAATGAATAAATAAAAAAAATGAAATATTGTTTAAAATATTTTTCAGAAAGAAACGCGTTTGGATTTACTCAGTTGTGAACCATATAAACTGATCATCTTGCATTTTATACTTCTTTATTAAATATTTATATGCAAAACAATTTATGAGGCATAATGGGACAGATCGCTGTGTGCTGCCAGCAGATTAAGATATAACTGTTCGATAGTGTTAAAATACAGGTGCTTTCCCCCTAATCTCTTGGGGATGAAGCTGAGGAGCTCAGTGATGGAGCTAAGCCTTTCCTCTCCTCCACTTCCCCATGGATTACCGTGACTGTGTTTCTCTGGAAACAGACTTCTATTAGTTCCATTACCATGAGCTTAATCGGACCGTTCATCAGAGCTAGCTGCTTCTTAACCTCCCGTAATGCAGAGTTTTACTTAAAGTGCAAGTAAATGGCTTGTGCACTTAGAAAGGACCAAATTCTATGTTCCTATACATACTAAAAAAAAAGTTGTTTTTGATGTTTCAGAGCGGTAGCTCTGAGGCTAAAGCATTAACACCCCTTCCGGCTTGTCAAACTAGCAAGTCATGTGTGTGAATTTGTTCTCTGGCCCGCACTGGTTTTCGTGAGCCCACAGTTTTTATGTAGTCAGCAGGTGGCATCATTAGCCAGAGAATAAAAATGAAAAGTATTACCCCTGGGCCAAGCAATGATATCATAGCAAACTCACTGACATCTGTAAAGCACTGAATGTGGGGTACAGAGGTGCTAATTTAATATGTTACTTGCTTTTGGCTTTGTTATACTCATCTGAGGAAGCCTGTGTGAATGCAATCAGCTGAAATGTAAGCAATAATGAATAAAAACAAAAGAAAAAGCCATATGTTCTTGATCAGCTTTAATGGAGTATCTGATGAGAATAAATACAGTTGTGAGGCGGTTAAGACAAAGTCTTGTAAAACTGTTCAAGAGGATTGACCGTGTTGCTGGGGTGAGGTGGGATTGTAGATTGCACACGAGCATGCCAGAAAAGACTGCACATAAAGCTGTCTCAAGTACACTGAGGGCAAGAAAACCATTTCAGCATTTTAGACTCAATTGAACAGCAATACAGCCCTCAGTAAGTATGATAAATATAGAAATTAAGCAAATCTAAAGCTTGGCGGGATTTCAAAACGTCACTCTCTGCAACAACCCCGTACACACACACACACATTTCTGTCCACAGGTTCAAACTCAAAGTTCGAGTTCACTGCACCTCCAAGGCATATTTTACAAATGCGTCCAATTTACACATACACTACACAGGATCCCGCTCACCTCCAGATGCACTTTTGCCACCATTTTCCCCATTAAACTCCTCCAATCCCCCTGAAAATGCTTAACTCGTCTGCCTCTGCCAACAAGTTTGATCCTATTAAGAAAATTATATTACGTAGTATTTGAAATCGCAAATCTTGTAGAAAAACATGAGGCTGAAAACTTGTGTGTGCCAGTTCCCAACAGTGTCTGGCTGATTATTTGCAGATGGGAGCAGAGGTTTCCCCTGGCATGCCATGCATGTGATTAAATCTATGAATGCCTCCCAATTTACATATCTGCGGATTTAAGAGCGCATATCAGTTATTTGAAATCGCAAATCTTGTAGAAAAACATGAGGCTGAAAACTTGTGTGTGCCAGTTCCCAACAGTGTCTGGCTGATTATTTGCAGATGGAGCAGAGGTTTCCCCTGGCATGCCATGCATGCGATTAAATCTATGAATGCCTCCCAATTTACATATCTGCGGATTTAAGAGCGCATATCAGCCGTGGTGTCAGCAAGTGTCTTTATTTGGGCTCAAGTTCAATTGGGAGGCGGTTGTCCTGTCACATGCAATGAATGACTGATGTTCAAGGGTTTGAGGCTTTGGGGAGGGATGGAGAAGTTTGAAATGTTTGACTTTCAGCCCCCTTGTGTCCATATGCATTGGTTAAGCAAGGCAACCCTCATATTTACTGATGGGTTAAATCCATGCGGCTCTTAAGAGTGGATTGTTATACTTGCACCAGTTGTTCAAAGCTTAATCAGTGTCTGTCTGAGAGATCAATTAAAAGCGGCTTAGGGCAAAAGGAGGGTCAGTGCATTTGAAAAGGGAAAAGGAAAGCTCTATTCATCAAATGGCAACCAGACAGAGCTGCACTGTGAGGATCATCTGATCAACATTTAGTAGTTACTTGAGAATGAATTTTCCAGATTCTTTAAGATTATTCATACAGTAAATTGATGTTCTCCAAAACAAGACATGTGAACTCACCAACCTATCCGAATCATAATGAGATTTGACATTATACAATCAAGGCTTTAGTAAAGTGTGCGAACTATTCAATGACTTTTACGGTTTTTGAGTGTGGACTTTTTAAAAGAACGTCAGTCATTTTCCGGGGTTTTCTGGCGTCTTTAGCATCCTACTTATTCAACCATCTAGTATCTTAAGAACATTTAAAGAAAAAAAAATATTAAAAAGTGATAAATGTGTATATCTATGATAAAATGATACGCAGACACTTACATTTAGTAGACGTAGCCTAATCAACTGAAAGCAATAGTGCGGCGTATGGTTACAACTGCAAACCAACGGGACTTCTGTATTTAGCGCAATTTGTCAAACTTTTGAATTTACTGAAATGTTAAAATAATTAGCCTATACATTAGGCCTACACCTACTATGTGAAACTATGTAACTGGAAAGTGACAGACTTTATATAAAACGGCTGTCCACATTTTTATGTCATGTACTTTCTTAATATAAAATGTGTTTTTAAAGCCTTTTATAGCCTACCGATCTCAGTTGGAGAATAGTTTAAGGCGCCGTTATTTATAACAAATTAAAGGCGTAACGTAGTTAAACAAGATGCCAATGAAAGAAAGATACCTTTAAAATAAAAATATTCACAGATGATGGCACCACAACGTGCATTCTTTGACCGAAACTGATGCTGAAACCCAATTCTAATGCAACATTCTCTTTTTGAAGGTACTACAAACCCTGATATTTTCAATTTAGGTAAACTTCCTAAAATTCTTCAGGTGTAGGGGAAAAGCGCACTCTTGGATTCAATTATGCATGCCAAAAATAAATAAAACAAGAATGTGTGTATTCTTAAAAACACCTAATTATGTTAACATTAAAGGATCTCATTTTTAACATTTTGGCAATATACATGTGGAAGTCTAAAACTACGAGAAGTTGCAGTGCCCCGAGGAACATCACTGAACCCTTGAGCAAGATAGCGACCTCATCCTACAAAAATACTATGGTAAAGACCGTTTTCGCTAGAGTATTAGAGTTACAACTAGCAATTCATACTGTTGTAAAACAGTGGAAGCTTGCCACTGCTTCTATCAAAAGATAAAGTCAAATTACAGAAAGATTCTGAAAGCGTACGGTTACCATGGTAATTTTTGGTAGCGTAACATCAGGTGGGACAGTCCCTGTCATACGCGGACCGTAGGTCTCTCTGTGTAGAAGCGTCAGCTAAATGACTAATTAGACAATTAATAAAGCATCTATCAAAGCCACATTCACGGTTCCCTCACCTCTTTTGTTTCTTCTCCAGCGGTGAGACTGCTGCGTCTGACAGTGGCTGTAGTCCACACAGTTCAACACGATCAGCGCAAATGAGAACAGACGAAACTGCATCTGGGCGGCTGTATGATTGTCCCGACTCACGGAAGAAAGCGTCAAAGGTACTCGCCGCGAACCTGCAAGGTCCGTATATGAGGTTTCAATATGTATATTTTTCCACAGAGGAGCGGGGAGTTGAGGAGTCCGGACTCAGTTGTGTCACACATTAGAGGGGTAGAGAAAACACCATCTTTCACCACCGGTTAATGTCATTTTAGAGAGCGAAACGCGCTTTTTATACTCTAAAAAGTGTCTCGTTATTGTCTGTAAAGAGAGAAAAAAGCTTTTAACTTGAGGTTCTTTGAGTAACAAATACACCTTGATGGATCAACGTGGTTTGTGAGCGAACTATTTCATTCAAAAGAACTTGAATTAGCGAATCTCCAAAAGCGCACGGGACGCGGTGGATGCCCTCAAAAGTAGATGCGAGGAGGGAAAGAAATATACCTGCGCGGGTCCAGTCCAAAAAAGAGAAACTTTGCCTATTCATCAAGTTTCTTCCGACTGCCAAAGTGGACTTGGAACATCCAGCATCCCTCTCGCAGGAAAAGTTTAGTCCCTTCGTCCCCTAGACTGAGTGAGAAAACACATGGACGCAATAGTCTGCAAAAGCTCTAGAATAAACCCTTGAGGTGCATGAGGATGTGTGTGTAACTGTGGCATGTGCTGCAGTGTTCGGCTGGTGATGGAGTATCACTCTACTGGTGCTGATGCTATATAGGCGCTGCTGTCACGTGGAGACTCCAAGATCTTGTGGGGCTTTTCGGAGCACTTTCAGAAGCCCCTCGGTCAGAGAGAGGGCTGTTTGCCCCTCCCCCTCCCCTCCTTGTTTAAGTTTTAGAAGATGACAAATGGAATTTCTCCCGCTGTCTCTATACACTACATATGAGCCCCAGGGTCCTAGTGCATTGGCTTAAATTAATAGTATTATGGATTGATCGTACATTTACTTCTCACCCACCCCCACCATATTAAAGTAGCACCATATTAAAAACAACTTAAAATACTGTACATAAAGTACCTGAACTGCAATCTGCATTTCCTTGGTTTCATACTGTTGGGAAAAATGTACAAAAATTTAAACATGGTTTTGCTGGTTTTAGTAGGGTCTAGAAGCCAAGCTTTGTGACTCAATAAACCAGCTGGACACCAGCTTTCCCAGGCAGGATATCAGTTTAAATCTGCTAAGATCAGCAAACCTACTTAGAGTGGTTTAATTTTTTAATCAACAGGGATAAAATGAGAAATAAATTCAGAAAACTCAATAATTAATACATACAACGTGAGAGGCAAAAATAAGGGTTCTCTTATGATATATGGGGCTATAATAACAAACGTTTTAGTTTAAAAAATCTAAAAGACTGCAATTTATTTTTATATACTAGCATTAATACAACTTAATATCGCTTTTCACGTCCAACATAACAGTTTTCTTTTAAGACATTAATATTATTTTAAGTTTTAAAACCATTTAAAATGCAAAAAGAAAGATTGCTGAGGCAATTTCCTTTAGAAGCTTCTATGCCAAAATAGATATAAATTGCTTGAAATCCAAGAAATGTTTTACCCAGCTTGACCACTAGGTGTGGCACTTAATCTTTTATTTATACATCAATTTTTGACTCTATCTTAAATGTCTTATTCCACCCGATATTTTTGGCTCAAATTATCTAGAAATCTTCCAGGTCAGGTCAAAGTGTGCAGCACCTCATTCAGGTACAGATTCACTGATTTATAACAAACAGGTGTTACGCAACACAGCACTTCATATACACCACAGAAAAGTGCATATGTCCTTAAAAACACGTTTGATACAGTCTACACGGACTGTCCGATACCCTCTTCAGAGAGGAGAAAAGAAAAAAAAAGCATTTGTCATTTCTAAGCGATGACACTCTCCTCCAGAGCTCTTTGATGTTCAGATCAAAGTGAAATTCTCCCAAAGTCAATGTTAATTATATGAAGGCTATTTGTCTCTATCAGTGAAACACAATAGAGTTTCATTTCTCATTAAAATAAATCTTATTGAAGATATATTTATTCACCTGCCTTCCTTACACTCGAGTTGTATCAGGTTGCTTGACGGTCTAATTTTAGTTATAGCCATTTACTGCAAAGACATTTATGTGCATACTATATCCTAAATATAAAACTGAAGCGCCTGAAGTGATTCCCTGACAACTCGAAGCTTATGCACTGGAGAAGACTCCGTAATGATCTCTCATATTACTGAAAAGCTGCTCTAAATTTAGGCCTGCTCTTGTAAAAAAAAAAAAAACCTTTTACAATTTGGAAAAAACAGCACTCAAGGAATAATCCCGAGAAAAATTTATTATGGAACATACGTTGTATATTTTAATTATGTGACCTGTTTTTGAACAAATGTAAACCTTTTCATGTATGGGAAAAGGAATGAACAATGCGAAAAAGGGAAAGATTATGTAGCCCTTTTAACCAAAACCTACGTTGACCTTTTTGTTTGGGTGTTTGTTTATTTACTTTAAGTGAAGTGACAGACGTTGTGGTGGACAACCTTCTCAGCCACACGTCTGCTGTTGGTCTGGATGTCTTACTAAAACAACATCTGAGACAGCACTCCTAAGGTGAATGTGATAATTAAGGGCTAGGAGGGTTTTATTTTCGTAATGTGTCATGGCACAGGACCGGTAAACCAATCACTTTAGCCCACCCCCCTCCTTCCTCCCCACCCGGCCGCTCGCTCGCTGGGAAAGTAAAGGTGACGTCAGTTGTTTTAGACGGCTGGCTGGGAGCCCGAGCGCTGTGGCAGCTATAAGCCCCGTCTTCACTCGTCCAGAGAGACAGGGCCCATAAACATGTCAGCTGATAGAGAGGCCAAAGCAGACATTAAGACACGCTTCGAATCCCAGCCTGCAGCATTTGCGAGCGAGAGATGGAAATAGAAAACATATAGAGCGGCAGACTGTAGGTGTCATGCGCAGAAGATGGGATGAGATGGGAAAGGTGGGGAGGCATTATGTTGACTGTCTAGCGCATCTGACGTGCCCGACTGCGAACAAAGAGGACGAGCGACGGCGAAAATGATAACGAGAGTCGGGACGATCACCTTTCCGTGCCCTCTTCGCCGCAGTGGAGTGGGCCGCTACATAACAGCGCCGTAAACGCAGCAGACTAAACACTCATTCATCATTACGGCGCATACATGTGCAGCGGCACAAAACCCCCCATCCCACTCAGTGACTCAGAGCACATTAAAACTTCATCTATTACACAAAAGATCACAACCACTTAACCCTCAACCACCATTTGTAATGTCCAGGAATAAAATGCAAGCATGAGGTGAAGATGGTTTTGTAAGGGTTTTTTTTTTTTTATTTAATACCAGACGCATTGTACCCAAGTGTAAAAATAAGGCCTCTGTCTCGCTCCTTTGAGGGACACGAGAGGGAGAACAGGATGTTCGGCCACAGTATGGGAATGCTGGGAGGTTAGATTGAAGTGTACGGTCCGCAAAGATCCACTCAATAAAAGCCAGAATCCTGAGCTGCCCAGTTTGGAGTCTGAATAGAAAGGAAGAGAGAGCCAAAAGATGTTATTACCCAACACAATTGCATGTGAGGTCATTATAGATGAATGAACATGCTATAGAGTGCTGCAGTGATGGATGTATTTTGTAGGCCAACCCGGAAGTTAGCATCACTACTGAAGCCTGTTTCCACCGTGCAAAAAAAAAAAAAAAAGGTAATAGCAACTTTTTTTCTCTTGCAATTCTGACTTTCTCACATTTCTGAGGTTTTTTTTTTTTCTGACAGAATAAAAATAAATAATTCTGAATTTTTCCATCTCACAATTGCAAGTTTATATCACGCAGTTTGGACTTTTCTTCTCAGAATTGTGGGTTATAAACTCGTAATTGCGCCATTTAACATGTAGAATTCTGACTCTTTCTCAGAATTTAAAGATTACATCTAGGGCTGTGCGATTTGGGGAAAATATCTAATTGCGATTTTTTTTTTTACAGATATTGCGATTTGATTTGCAAATATTGTCAATAGTGTGCAGCACAGTATGGGTATTGTTACCTTGCTGAAAAAAAAACAATAGAAACCATCAGAGAAAATCTTATGGTTTCCATTAAAACCATTACAAAATTCCTTTTAATAGTGTGTTTTGGGCATTATTCCAATAGGAATTACTGTTGTTCTATTGGTTCCCATCTGCCAGATTACATCCCACCAATAGAATCCATCAAATACCAGTAGACACTATTATATTAAAACCAATACAATTCCCATTATAACCCTTAAATACATTCAATTTTCTATTGTGTTTTGGGAGGGATGATTATAATGGTATTACTACTTTTACAGAATTTAATTAATTACTGAATTTCACAGGAAAGATTTGTTTTTGTATAAAAAAGAACTGTATTACTTCAGTCCTATTATGCAAAGTATTAAATAGGTTACAGGCTGATTTATTCATGTTTAAGTATTTAGGATTTTAAGAACAAGTGGAAAATGTGCTGAATGTTTAATTTCATCCAAGTGAAATTAGCAAGCAGTTAGACTGAATTTACATTTGTTTTAAACGCGGAGCCAGGCACGAGTTGACACAGGTTGCACGCGACGCGTGCATCTAGCCTCGTCCATATTGCTAAATGCGCTCGTGGAGACTTGAGGTGCAGAGCTGGGCGCGAGTATAAATGAGCATTACTAAACAGGCTACGTGTGTGAACGGCTCGTCCGTGAGACGCGGGATACGCGGAGCGTGGGGCAGAGAGGAGCGAGTAGGAGTATTTTAGAGACACAGGCTGTGTGTGCAGTCTTCCGAATTGGGAATAGCGAACATGCATTATACATTTATTTCAAATTAGAATCTGTTGGGAAGATAAATTGTATAAGATAACATTCATGTACTAATAAAAACGTCTAAAAATTTATATTTTATTCTCCAGTACTAATTATGCATTGTGGCAGTTCTTGCAAATTACCTTTTTTGTTCGGTGTCTGTCATTTCGAAACCGAAGTGATCTCATATTACATAAGTTTTTCTTTAGTATTAATTTGCCTGACTGTCGATCTGACCCTGTAGATGTCATAATCCCACTCGCTCTCTCTCGCACGCGCTTTCTATTTGTTTTTTTTTAATGGTGGGCATTTACGCAGTTGGCTAGAGCGGTGCTGATTGGGGAAAACGGAGGTGGGCTCACTCAATTGGTTAGTAAGACTGCCACTCAAGGCTGGCAGTCATGCATTTGCGTTTGCTCTGGAACAGAGTCATATCGCGTCCACATCGCAGGCTTTGCGACTAGTAAATCGCAACGTCTCACATCGCGATTGCGGTTTGATTTCGATTAATCGCATAGCCCTAATTACATCTTGCAATTCTCCATTAATATCTCGCTCTATATTTAATTTCTGAGTTTCTATATATAAAAAAAAAAAATCATTGCAAGACAAAAAAAACAAAAACAAAAGGGAGATAAATAGTGGTGGAAAAAATTACCGTGGCTCCCTCAACAAAAACCCAATAGGATTTTTCATTGGCCTTTGTATTATAGCATAAAATAAGCTCTGTGACCAACAAAAGTTTTTAATTCTTAGATGTTTGGTCCATCATGATAATGTTCACAAATTAACACAACTCTTATGAATCCTGAGGCCTAAATACAAATCGCATTTTGCTATAAACAAACTACACCGAGTTTAACGTCACCATCACAAAGCTTCTTCTGACAACTCTTTTGGTCTTTATTTAAAAAAAAAAAAAAAACACATTTTCCCTGAAAGTCTGAGTTAGACTAGTTTACAAGAGCATGATTATAAACACAACAAAGCTGTAAAAGCAGACTAGTTAGTAGATGGTTTTTCGTGTTCAGCATGATTAAATGTATTGTCCCTGACAACCTCTGTAGTCCCATTTAGCCACATTTTTGTTTATTTATTTATTTAAAACATGACTGAAATAATGCAACTGCAAGTGCTTGTTGCCTGGTTTTGGTTCACAATCTCCTGAAACTATCTACTACAAAACTGCGGTCATTTTGCAAGTAGAGGAAGTTCGAGTTCACGTTCACACCTTTCCTTTGGGTTTTTCCTGAGAAAATGTTAAATTAAATTGTGTCTGGCCAAACACATCAAAATACAGGACTGTGTGTTATGGCCTTTGCCATTGTGGTGTTTGTGTGAGTGAGTCAGTTAAATGACGTGTTTTGAGGGACTGAGACATTTAAAGACCGTTATTTTGAAACGCTCTATTTCAAACTAAGTGAGGGCACGTTTGTCGTGGGCCAATCAGAGCGCAAGGCCAAGATCAAACGAAGACCAACTGGACCCCAAGCAAAACATCTGTGGTGACTCCTAAACACAGGGAACTCCACGGAGCGTGTGTGCAAGCATTATTTACTCTGCAGCGCTGAGTCATGGGACTCAGACCCTCTTCTTTATGGTTGTGCTCTGCTACCTTGTCATTAGGCCTTTGAAGAAAAACGGCATGATGAAAGCGCTCGCTCCGTTAAACTTGCTCTTACTGGTTTACGCCGTGTAAAGACATTTCGGGGCTGACTGCCACTCTACATTCTTCTGAATAGATCATTTGTGTGTGTAAACTACAGGGCTCAAGACAAACAGAGATGAGATCAGATAAAAGACGGAGAGATGCTCTGCTGCTTTGACCTCATTCCTGTTTGCGTTGCTCTGCTTCTTCTCGATGTTCATGGCCAGCATTTGGCTGCGGAACGAAAGGCTCTTGGTTTTCTCGATCACCTGCTGATACGGTGATATGGCGTTGTTGCCCATTACCACGTGACCCTGCCAAAGAAAAGAGGAGAGGAAAAGAGATTCAGAGCTAAACTTAGAGAACACCAATCCTTTTCTGTTGCCACAGACACATTTTCACAACCTCCTCATGAACACACAGGAGCTAATTCTAGGTCATTCCAGTAGAATGTCATGTGATTTCTGATATCAGAAGTCCTGTTACTTGGTTTGGGTGTTATGACCAAGTTCCTGGGTCAGTTCCAAAAAAATGTTCCTTTCACACGAATATTAAATAATGACACTACTGTTCAAAAGTTTTGTTTTTTCAGCATTTACATTAATCAAAAGTGACAGTAAATACATTTATAACATTACAAAAGAAATACATAAAATTATCCTTTTGAACTTTCTATACTTCAAAGAAGATTAAAATATATGTGTATGTGTATATATATATACACAGTATCTCACAGAAGTGAGTACACCCCTCACCAGAGAGTTTTTTGCCATGAGGTGCCATGTTGAACTTCCAGTGAGTGACCAGTATGAGAGAGAGAGAGCGATAACACCAAATTTAACACACCTGCTCCCCATTCACACCTGAGACCTTGTAACACTAATGAGTCACATGACACCGGGGAGAGAAAATGGCTAATTGGGCCCAATTTGGACATTTTCACTTAGGGGTGTACTCACTTTTGTGCAAGCATGTGTCTATACGTTGCAGCATTGTTTAATTTTAAATTGCAGTTTTGTATATGATGTGTGTTTTTATATCTATAACTGAAAGATTGTATTGATGTTGATCACCAATTTGGACATTTTCACTTAGGGGTGTACTCACTTTTGTGGCCAGCGGTTTAGACATTAATGGCTGTGTGTTGAGTCATTTTGAGGGGACAGCAAATTTACACTGTTATACAAGCTGTACACTCACTACTTTACATTGTAGCAAAGTGTCATTTCTTCAGTGTTGTCACATGAAAAGATAAAATATTTATAAAAATGTATGGGGTGTACTCACTTCTGTGAGATACTGTATATATATACATAATGTATATTAATCAAGTAGAGAGGGAAAGAAAGATAGAAAGAAAGAAAGAGAAAGAAAGAAAGAGAAAGAGAGAGAAAGAAAGAAAGAAAGAAAGAAAGAAAGAAAGAAAACAGTTATAGAATGATTTCTATAGGTCTTCTTAAATATTAATCTTTGTCATGACTAAGAAGTAAAGTACATATGTCACCATATTGAGAATGACCCTCCTTTAGGACCGTAATGACAGTCCTCTTACCCTCGAGGAAGGATATGGTGAGTAAGCGAGCACTGAGCAGAATAACTGACGTAATTGATTGCCTCACCTTTATGTTTTAAAGCAGAACACAATCCCTGCACAAAAGAGGCTGAATTAGATTTTCAGACTAATTAAAGGACACTAACGCAGCATCTATCAATTATTCGCTATTTGAGGAGGGAGGCAGAGAAACAAGAGTGAAATAAAATATGAGAGACTCTCACCAGTTTGGAGTCGATTTTGGCGTCCAGCCTGGCATTACGAATGAGGTTGACAATCCATCTTTCTGCCTCCTCGGGAGTCATATTCAGCTTATCGGCCAGCATACTGCGAGGCAACACAGTCCATTAGGACAAAACTTGGGTAAGGGGAGAACATTATATACACTGATGGCATTACGTGAAAATTGTGAGGTGTATAACAAGCTTGTGGAGTGTGTGTGTGCATGCAGGTTTAAAGTGCTGATCGAAAGTGCTGGATGATAATGGGTTTACTGTCATACCTCAGCATTTAGACGTCTGTTCAAGAGTGACAAATGCCTTGCATTATGTAATCAAGTCCGTGATTCTAATCTCACTAAGAAACCCATAAAAACGGAGTACAATTACATCATTGCGCTTTTGTGAGTATGAGGTCAAGGTAGCGACGAAACTTTGCAGACAAGAACAAAAGGACATTGCATGGACTTGCATGGCTTCTACTGACCATCCACCTGACATTTTAGAGAAACAGTCTATAAATGAAGCCAGGTGCCTCCTTCACAGATGTGTCATTGAGGGAGGAAGGTGGCAGCAGGGGCTCTAGTGTTCTTTGATCCACAATCCTACTACCGCAGCTGGCTTTCTTTTCGGCTAAGCTCATTTCGTGCAAGTCAGAAAGTGCAGGCTTGTCCCGTTCTGTTCTACACACCAGGTTTCCAAACAATGAATATGCTTTCACAGTGAAAGGTTAATAACTCAATCACCCACCGTGGCAACAGCATGGGTCTGGAGACAGGCAGAGATGACAGCTTATATCATTTCGCTCCCAGTGAAACCCTCAGAAAATGATGCGTGACAGGCTAGATTGGTCATAAAGCTCATTATTTAAGAGCTAACCGCCAATGAATGTGCCGGTTGTCACATCACGAGTTCCAAGCTGGTGATGGTTAACACATGTCCAACATCAAGCGGTGACACTCGCTACGGGAAAAAGGAATGCCTGTCAACTCCAGGGGTTAAAGCAAGGACATGAAACCCAAGCTCTTCGGCAGCCCCAAAGCACTCCGCAAAGCATACGACACGCTGATGAACAATTACAGCCGAAAAGGAACAGGAAACCAATTAAGACACTGGGAAGTTTAGATAGCTGTACATCCATTACAGGCCTGCAGACCTAGAGGTCTAGACCATGTCTGAAACGAAGCAGACTTGTGAGCTTTCACAGAAAAATCTATGGAAATGCCAGAGTTCATTATCAGTCCAAATTACTGGTTTTAGGAGAGAATCACATGATAAATAAACAGCTTGAACAAACTTGGTGCCGGTTTACTCTAGTGACGCAAGCGGCAACGAATGTTATTTCACTGGTTTAATTAAGTGGTGACACATGTCAGTCAAGCCAGAGTCAAAGATCGACTCAAAACAAATAAGATCGAGTTTCCTCTTTGGGGGAGCTGACCCTCCGGACAAGCTAAACCAGAGACCAAGGTCAACCACAGCCTCGGCGCAATGAAATGGCCCACACACACGCTAATCTAATTTTATCCAGCTTTAAAATGAGAAAGGGGGGAAAAGGTAGTATGTACATGTGCTTGCCACTAATATGAATGAAAGTCTGAACTGAAACCAAAAATATACAAACGCTGAAAGAAGTAATTATGGAAAAGAAAGAGGTTGGGTGAACGAGCCACTCAAGCACAAGTGCCTGACAGGGCGGTTTAAGCCAAGCTGCTTGACTCCTCTCGCTGCAGTCTCATTTTACACAGACTTAAACCTGGTCCTCTGGGGTTGGGGGGTGGAGGAGGGTAAGGATCATTTTCACTTCAACCCCTTGCATGTACCGGCTCCTTGCAGTTGATTTATCCAATTCCGATTACAGGCCGGTGGGACTGGGGCAAGCGGTCCTCACTCCAGGAGCCGTAGACTGTTAAAAGGTCAGCTGCAAATTGATACAGTGCTGACCTGCACTACAGAAGTTTTAAACATAGTAGAGTCAAAACAAATGCATTGTTAAATATTTCCATATGAAGGCACAAAGAGATTCACATCATTGGAAGTGACCCCTGCTTCATAGCTTGGGGTAAAACTGATTCCCCTTATCCCATTAAAACATCCTCTTCTCTTCACTTAGAAGAAAATGTTGGTAGTTTTAATGACACATGCTTGTTTTTCTTATAGAAATGCAGAGTTTTTGGTAGGGATGTAAACTGAATTAATAATTTATTATTATTATTTGTACTAGTAATTATAAAATGTAAAAAAAAATTATGTAAAATAAAAATGTAAATATGTTTCATAAAAATAGCACGTAATAGATTTGACTATTAATATTAACAAGAGTAAAAAAAAAAAATTCTACACTATTTAAAGCAGCAGACGACATATCCTAAATGCTTGTTATAAACAGAATGTTAACATCTTTTGGTGTAGACAGAAACTAATAGTTAACGTTATAGTTATCATTCTTAGTGTGAATGGGCCTTAAGGGAAGGAAAACAAACATGCAGATGAAATAGAACAATGCCTCCTATATCAGTGGCCCTGCAAATCAACTGTAAAATTAATTACTGTGGCCTGTAAGAGACCACAATGATTTACAGATGACAAGATTGGAAACACCATTCAACTAAAAACTAAAATTCTCATTAAGCGCACACAGACTACTCAAATCAGGGCCAATGAATGCAAAATTGGGAATTTAAGTCTTTGAGGACAAGACACAAAAATGCAAAGGCCATCAAAAGTGCAAGTCATAAAACTAGATTTCAAATAGAGCCTTTTCACAGACATTTTTATATATAATGCCATTTGTAGTTGTGGTCTTTTTTGGTGTATGTTGAGGGCAAAAACAGAAATAAAAATCCTGCCTACTCATTCAAGGCCAACAACTGTAAAGTCCACAATTAGCTGCAGAGGACTTCTGCGTACTGTACCAGTGACATGCAGTAATAAACCAAAATGGATGTTTTCCAAGCCTCTAAACATACAAAACGCAGCCTTTCAGGCGACTCCTTTGAGCTACTAACTTGAACAGATAAACAGCAATCACAATTCAGTTTCCTAGTTCAGCATTACCTTTGTCACCTTTGACAAGAAAATGGATTCAATTGCAACGAGACTGCCAAAAAAGAGCCAGGACTCCAAATCAATTCCAGACTATCTGCAACTGGAGATTTGGACAGAGCCTGATCACATTCCATGTTTCAACCTTGACTCCAGCCCTTCTCGGTTTTATACAGCTCAGAAAATGCGAGCGAGCAATTAGGCTGTACAATGAAGCATGGAAATAGTGTGAGAACCTGGGGATGGCTGGTTTTTGATCGCCGGGTGTGCGGTTAGAAGAGAAATAACAGATTCCGAATGGCTACGACTATGCATGTGCACTGCAGGAGAAAAAAAAAAAAAAAAGCCTCC
>NW_015625652.1:478181-483351 GCF_001515625.1 Sinocyclocheilus rhinocerous | reverse complement strand
GAACATGGTCCCTTTCGGGATTTACAGGATGTCATAAATCCCCCGAGGTAGATGCAACCTGTTAGCAGATCTCCAGTTTGCCGTCAAGTGCTTTCTGCTTGGTGCGCAGAGGCGACGGCGGGAAAATGAATGCAGGACAGATGCTCAAAGACTACTAGTTATGAAAGCTCATTAAACAGGCAGGAGGGCAACGCGGCCTCTCTGCTCCGCACTCCGTCACTGGAAGGCTAATAGGAACCAGGCAGAGGGAAACCAGTGACACCCGCCCAAACCTCCCTTTCCATACAGACCACTTCTTTTCCACCAATGGAAAATCTTTGGGACTGAAACCATTGCGTGTCTTCTCTGGAAGCCTACGATGCCGTATAAATACCGTAAAAGGGCCAATAAAAAAGCGCAACTGGAGTAAAGTGGTAATAAAACACCTGCCGCATTCAGCCGGACGCAGACCGGAGAGTCTATGAGGAGTTCAGAAAATGCATTGTGTCAGTGGTAATTGAACCATGTGGATCAATGGTCAGCGTGAATCACTGTTAATGTACCTTAACTAGTCTCTATAATTTGTTTAATTGCAGCAATACTCCTCTTCGGTTCGGTTAAGTGAATTAGCGCGCATGAAAATCTCAAAGCGCCATTATGTTACAGTCCTAACAAGGATGTGACAACGCAACAAACAATAACAGAGTGGTGCTTGGAAGACAAAAATCCGCTGTATTATCCACAGACGGGGCGCAGCCATTAAGATCCTCCAGAGGGCCAATATGTAGACCCTTTAGACATGCTTCAAAACAGATGGGTGGATGTGCCTGGGATGTCTGGTTCTGAATGCGTGTCTCCATGTGTGAGACTGAGGTGCTGGCAGCCGGTCTCTGGACATGCTTCCTCCAGCACACTGGGTAATAAAAACTTATCAGAGAGTGGAGTGGGAATGGAAGAGAGGAAACAGGAAGCGTTCCCACATTGTGGACACATTTTCAGACCGGCTACCTTTTTTTTTTTCTTTTTGATCATTCCTGACAACAATTTATCATCAATTTGTTCACTTTAAATGGTACTTCAATGTTTTGTTACATGATCCAGCAAAGTTATTTTGTACTGCATCGAAATCCGAGTGCTTACCTTATACTGATGCACTGGTGAATTCGGCAGAAGGTCTCGAAGATGAACAAGCGGGCATTTTCAATGAAGTCCTCAAGGCAGGCCACAAGGAAAAAATCATTCACCAGCACCTTTAAAATATATAAACATTGACATTAGACACTGTGCATGAAAATGCATTCAATCCTATGTTGATTATGCTAAAACGTGTAAGTTAAAAAAAAAAAAAAATGAGCGTTTCAAACTTTTTCACTTTTTAAGACCCCCAAATATGACCCCCTAAAATATAAAGGCTTTATACTTCATAAAATACATTTCAAAAGTTGTGGTGCCAGTAAGATTTTGAAAATATTTTTTAATGAGTCTCTTATGCTCAGCAAGACTGCATTTATTTGATTAAAAATAAAGTAAAACCGTAATATTGTGAAATATTATTACCAATTTAAAATAATTGTTTGCTATTTTTAAATATTTTCAAAAGTATTTAATTCCTGTGATCACAAAGCTGTATTTTCTGCAGCCATTACTCTGTGAAATACTTTTTTCAGGATTCTGTGATGAACAAAGTTCAGAAGAACAGCATTTATTTGAATTTTTTTGTAACAATGTAAATGTCTTTACTGTTACTTTTGATCAGTTTAATAGTCAACAGTGTCATACAGTAATTTATTCAAATTTACAATTACTATTACCTTGCTGAATAAAAGAATATTTAAAAAGGTAGTGCATGTTTTATTTATTGTGACAAATTTAAATAGCATAAATATAAATCTTATTTGTAAAATATAAAATAAAATGTCTGACTATATTCTGATGTAAAAACTTTGAGAAAAATCAAACCTGAATATTTGTTTAATGTAAATTTTCTTGCAATCGCTTCTTCGTAAACATATGCAAATGAACTCATTGTCACATGTTTTACAAGCAGCATTCGTTCCCAACCTTTGCTGGAACACAGAAAACTGTGGCTAAACGGGACAATGAGCAGAACAGGAAGTTTATATAAACTCAGAACTGAAATAAAAACAGTTCCACTTCATCCTGAGGTCTCTGTAATAGCACCGGGTTGGGGAATAACGATATGGGAAAAATGCCAAAAGCAAGGCAAATTAAAATAAAATTATGACAAATTATGGAAATGAATGCAGGAGAGGCCTATAGCTAACACATAGACAACGGTGTTTAATGATATCCTCACAGGAGAAAACCAGTATCTGGAAGCACAAAAAAAATAAAATAAAAAAAAAACTGGGGTCATTCTCAGCACTCTAAACTAACCGCAGACCTTGGAAATCCACAGCCCCCACATGAAACGGGGCAGGAACAGAGCCAGCCACCAAATTCAACGCAATGGCTGTGACTTATCACCATTTGTCTTGCCCGTTGCCGCAGGGTCCACCGGGCTGCACGGGGGAACCAATTTACAGTGCCACTGCTTTCAAATTTCTCAACTACCGTCTACTATCAATCTCAGACGCTCAGCAGCTGAGTTCTGATCACCGCATACTAACCTCCACATCCTGCAGAGACCTGGTGTGCTTTACCTTGCAGTCAAAACGCAAACAGTCAGTGCATTCCACACGGCTGAAGACATGTGTAATCCCCCGCTGTCCCTGCACGGTTCACATGCAGTCCCCCGTCCCGCAACTTTGTATGCGCGTCTGCGCTCACAGCCCCCACTTTGTTTGCTTAGGCTTTGAGAGCTACTATCTCTGTGGTTCTGCTTGAAGAAATCCCAACTACATGGCCATGGCCCTATCAGTCAACACACATTTCATCATTGACAATGTCTTATCTTAAGCTGATAACAGTTTGCTTAAGTGCTATATAATTACTGTCGAGGTTTTTCTGTAAGAGGGTAAGAGAACAAGGCTACGACAATTTCAAAGTAGCACAAAAAATTAAATAAAAAACATCAATTTCAACTTACTGGAATCTTAAAGTGCAGCTTTTTGATTTTTTTTTCAGTCTTCAAAAAGATTGAAAACAGGACTATATAAGGTTGTGTCTATGTTTTATGCATAGCGTAGACCTTATGAGCCCAAAACATTGTGCAAATGGCCCCTCTCCGCTGAGATGGATCAAGTGAAGAAGGAAAAATTACAAAATCTGACTGGATAAGCATGATAAGGTAATCACGATGCAAAGTAAGCAATGTGATGATCCACAGCTTGAAGAAAATCCCAGAACACTTATGCGGTCAGTCTCTACAGATCCAGGACCGTGTCCAGTTGGATTAAATCACAGGCCTGCAGAACCTCTGGAGCCATGGGTGCTGATGATATGCTAAAGAATTGCTTGTAAACAACGGTGCTGTATTTGGGTAATTTTAGGTTGTTTTAGACATCTAGTTTAGGGTCAGTATGAATTTTCAAAAAAATACTTTTATTCAGTATTAAATCGATTAAAAGTGACAGTAAAGGCTTTTATAACGTTACAAAATATTTCCATTTCAAATAAACGCTGTTATTTTGAACTTTCTATTCATCAAAGAATACGTGCATCACAGTTTCCACAAAAAATATTAAAGGGGTCATATGATGTTGCTAAAAAGATGTAATTTTCCATATTATTGTACATGATTGTTTCTCCTCTATGCCCCGCCTTTCTGAAACGCGTCGATTTTTACAAAGCTCATCATTCTAAAAAAGCGAGTTGTGCTCTGATTGGCCAGCTATCCAGTGCGTTGTGATTGGCCGAATACCTCAAGCGTGTGACGGAAATGTTACGCCCCTCACCATACTGTTGATGCCGTGTCCGGCCGGAGCGACGAGACAAAAACATTAAAACCCATTATAAATGAGGCATTTGTTGCATCCAGTGGGGACATAATTACTGATTATAATGACTTATACTGTCTTTTTCATAAAACATAACACATAAAACTCTGTCTTCATTTGTGATCAGAGAAATGACAAACAACAAGTGCTACTCTACACTGCTCAAAACTCGCGTTTGAATGGTCAGTGGCAAATCCTTTAAATATGAAAACTTACTTAAAGGTTGTGAGTCAGAAGGGCCAGACTGTCCTTGCAAAGTTGGAACTGCCCAACTTTATTGAAAAAACCCTTGTGCCACAGACGCATTGTAGGCTACTCTGCAGGTTCAGGAAACAGTCCTCATCCTCCATAAAATGCGCAGCACAAATCTTAATATTTGAGTTGAACTGTTCTGGAACAGTGTTGTAAATACAACTTAACCACTGATTTCTAGTTGTGTCCTCTTTTGGAAGGTCAAACAAAGTAGTTTCGCTTTCGCAACGAAACATACAGCGACTCCACAACATGGCAGCGGCGGCAACAGCAAGAATGATTTTCTTGAAGTTATGCCTTCATTTTTTGCGTGAACATTTGGGCGGCGTTATGCAAATCTTCCCACACAGTGACGTAGACATGTGGGGGCGTGTTAGAACGAGCCGTTTTAGGTAGGCGTGGTTGACTCTTAACTTTTATAAAGAATATCTCTTTGGATTTGAGACTTTAGTCTTTGCAACTTTACAGATCTTCTTTATGCACCAAGAGCTTGTAACACTCCAAAGAGAAAGGAAAAATTGAAATGGCATCATATGACCCCTTTAAGCATTAACGGTTTATTAACTGTTCAATAAGAAATGTTTCTTGAGCATCAAATTTCTGATGGCTCAGGTGACACTAAAGACTTGGAGTAGTGGACGCTGAAAAATCAGGTTCAGACAGGCAGTGTGTGTTATTTATATATATAAGGGGTGACCCCGAATAGTCGAAGATTCGATGCTTCGATAAGAGGAGCCTGATTTCGACTACCAATCTCACAGTCGAATATTCGCTGAAGTGTTATGATCATGCCATTTTGGCCATATGAGGGTGCCCAATGTCTGATTTCAACTACTGGATTTTTTCAATCAGGTAGGGTATAAGTGATTTCAAAATATTTCAGCCAGTTTATATATATCGTGTATATATTATTTATCTCGTATAAGATGCATTTGGTTGAGTTGCGCTGCAGTAAAGCGCTTCATTGTAGTACTACGGTGATTATCTCTTCAGTGCGCAGTGCGAGCAGGACAAACAACAATGCAGAATATTAATAACTA
>NW_015625652.1:471921-477191 GCF_001515625.1 Sinocyclocheilus rhinocerous | reverse complement strand
GCAACAATACTACAGCGAGAATAAAAGTTACGCTTTCTTTCTTTGCGTGAACATTTGGGCGGTGTTATGCAAATCTTCCCACATCGTGATGTAGACATGTGGGGGCGTGTTAGAACGAGCCGTTTTAGGTAGGATTGGTTGACTCTTAACTTTTATAAAAAATATCTCTTTGGATTTGAGACTTTAGTCTTTGCAACTTTACAGATCTTCTTTATGCACCAAGAGCTTGTAACACTCCAAAGAGAAAGGAAAAATTGAAATGGCATCATATGACCCCTTTAAGCATTAACGGTTTATTAACTGTTCAATAAGAAATGTTTCTTGAGCATCAAATTTCTGATGGCTCAGGTGACACTAAAGACTTGGAGTAGTGGACGCTGAAAAATCAGGTTCAGACAGGCAGTGTGTGTTATTTATGGGTGACCCCGGTGACCCCGAATAGTCGAAGATTCGATGCTTCGATAAGAGGAGCCTGATTTCGACTACCGTCGAATATTTCGAATATTCGCTGAAGTGTTATGATCATGCCATTTTGGCCATATGAGGGTGCCCAATGTCTGATTTCAACTACTGGATTTTTTCAATCAGGTAGGGTATAAGTGATTTCAAAATATTTCAGCCAGTTTATATATATCGTGTATATATTATTTATCTCGTATAAGATGCATTTGGTTGAGTTGCGCTGCAGTAAAGCGCTTCATTGTAGTACTACGGTAAGTATCTCTTCAGTGCGCAGCGCGAGCAGGACAAACAACAATGCAGAATATTAATAACTATGACTGGGACTGTCATTTACATTATAATAAAACGCTGTGAATTTTTAGAGTTTCTGGACGTTGTTGCGTGAAGAACGCGTCCACAAAAGGAGTTCATTCAGAGCCTCGCAGACACGTTCATGCGCATTCGGGACATTTTGTGCAGATAGCCTATAAGTCGTAATATTAACGCTATGTTGTATAAATAACGAAGCGTATTCTATATGAGATAAATGAAGAGTTAAATCCCATTGATTAAAAACCTGCTATCAAATGCTTTACTCTACTGGTCATCTTCAGCATGCGCAGCTCAAATGCAGAACATTAATAACTGTCATATACATAACGTTATAATGAGAGCACTGTTGTAAAAAAAATATTGTTTTCGAATATGGGTTTCACTGACGTTTAATGTTTACTATCTTTTAATCAAAACATAAAACATAATTTTTGTATCTGCGAGGCGTCTGTTACACATTTTCCCTGTGTGTTAACATCATAATAATGACTGTTCAATATATATATATATATATAACTGAAAAAAACATTATTGATTTAAAGACTAATAAATGTTAAATGAGAGAGAAAAACTTTCCAGTGGTCCTGAATTATAATTAATTTCAGACTCTTACTGGATCTGTATAAATCTCTTAAGTGATATTTTTATTTAAAATGGTGACAAATGGTCAATAGACAAATATGCAAATACATATTAATAAAAATAAAGTGTATAAATAATATTTAGTTTGAACTCCTGAGGAGGAGAGACCATTTTTGGAGGTCATGCACCTCTTTTCAATAATATTTTCTTTATTAATTAAAAAATGCTCATTTGGGTCATTTTACTCCTTTTTTTTTCTTTTTTTTTTTTTCCTCCATTTGTTTGACGGTAAGAGGATGTTTGTTTTTGTACGAGTAAAGGCGGTCGAGCGCAGACACTCTGATGACTCGCAAGGCTTCGGCAGCCTAACAGGAAAAGCCTTGGGCTGTTGTAGACGGGCAACTCTGATTTTCTGAAGTCACCACTCAATCAGACTGTGAATTTGCGAGCATTTAGAGCTGACATACATCTGAGCCTAGCCAGTTATGCTCACATTCCACACAGTTTAACTTTTTGGCAGCTTGTGATCTCGATAATGCCTCAGGCTTTCATAATCAGGGTCAGGACTAATTACTGACCATTTACGCAGTGTCTGGGCTGAGCTCTCATTGTAGAATACGCCTGGTTCTGGAGGTCCAGTAGCCAGAGGGCTCTCACGAGATCTCACAGATGCAGGTGTGCTAATTACTGCTAGCCTTACAAAGCCTGGCCTCCAAGCATGCAAAGTGTAATAGAGATCTCCCAAATGACTCGATCAGTTGGACCTGCAGAGACCCCAACCAAAAAACACGACTCCTGGTGATTTGGGCCTCGTTTTCCTCTCTGCTTCTTGACGATAAACGTCTAGAATGAAAAACAGCTGGCCTGATCAAATGGGCACTCTCACAGGAGTAAATGTTTATAAATCATGTCAGCGTTTTAGGAAGGTTCCCATTTCAAGGTTAAGTTGGGTTATTTCATTCTCCTATAAAAAGCCTGCTATTTAACATATGAGGTGCTTGTTGCTAAACAAAACTGAATTGTTTTATTTTAGGCAATGGCAGAAGATGGGCAGTGCAACTGGTCTTTGAATTCATAATCATTTAGAGAACAGGAATGAGCTTCGACATAAGTGCACACTAGGCTAAAGGCACTCAAGCTAATTATGCTTGGGATGAATCTTTGTAATGTAATGTGTTTACTGCAACCAAGAATGCGCCTGAAGGCCATTTCTGGCTTTTATCACACTGAGACTCTCATTCAAAGTAAAATACTTTTTGCCGTTTAAGATTTGGCACATTTGTGGGGCAGATTACCAAATGCATTTAGGTCGAAATGTAATGTTTTCCAGGGTCAGAATGGCGAACAAATCTCGGTGCTGTGCCAACTATGTCTGTAATCGCATGGTAGCAAAAGTCTTTGCACTACACTATGGTAATGATAAAACCAATGTATTGAAAAGAAAAAAGCACATCAACCCTTATTAAAGCCCTTTAAAAAGAAAAAAAAAAATTTAATATATACAGCATATTCAGAATTTAGTGTTTTGTACTAGCAGCTCTAAAATCTTCTAAAAGCACCAAGTGAAAAAAGGGGGGAAAAAAAATTGTCATACAGTAATTTATTCAAATTTACAATTACGATTACTAAGTTCCAAATCTGTATGGCTTTTTTTTTTCTTTATGTGGAACTTAAAAGGAGAAATTGTGAAGATGATGAGCGTAGACTGCAGGGGTGACCCCGAATAGTCGAAGATTCGATGCTTCGATAGGAGGAGCCTGATTCGACTACCAATCTCAGTCGAATATTTGCGGGGTGTTATATATATATATATATGAGGGTGCCCAATGTCTGAGTTCACATAGAACTACTGGTTTTCTCCCAATAAGTTAATATAAAGCCTATTAAAATAATGTTGTAAATAAGAATCTGAAAAGAAAGAAGCTTCAAATAAACATTTTAACGTGCGTGAATAAATCCAACCACCCCTATAGATTTAAGTTTCGCTTTCCATAGTCCATTACCGACAGAGGAGCATCTTGGCGGCAGGGATTTAAAACTTTAACAAGACTCAAATTGACACAGGCAGAGTGAAAGACTGGATTTTTTTCGATCAGGTAGGGTACAAGTAATTTCAAAACATTTCATCCAGTTTACATATATCGTGTAGCCGATATATTATTTATCTCGTATAAGATGCATTTGGTTGAGTAATTTGGTTGAATAATTCGCAAAACTGCAATGGAAACGTTTTTTTCACATTTACAGGTCACATGGCGTATGTAAAAAGTCATATGATCATTCTTCAGTGTACTATAACCTCCAATTTTTTCGCATTTACAGGTCACATGGCGTATGTAAAAAGTCATATGATCATTCTTCAGTGTACTATAACCTCCAAGAAATACTTCATAAGTGGCCGCACTCCAGTATAAAGGGGCTTTCCCTACCATTATTGCTTAGACCATTTACACTGCACACGTCTGCGGTGCAGTGTGGCTCTGATACAGTCACTGAAGCTGATTGCGGCCACTCAATGCTTGTGTTTATGTTTTTAGACAGTCTATGGTTTATTCCAGACGTGCCACGCACGTTTCTGAAGCGGCTATCTTTGCTGCTTCTGTAGATACACGCATCGCCTCCTTTGAATAAATATAGCCAAAATCCCACCAAAATCCATTGCCATGACTTATCGCGAGAGGCAAAAGGTTACGTTTTAGTCGCATAACATTGTTAATGGAAACGCCGTCATTTTGCAATACTTTTTTATCGACATTTATAAAATATCGCCAAAGTTTTGCGCAAATCTGTAATGGAAACGCGCCTACTGACAAGCTACACAAAATCGCGTTTAAAATCGCTGGCAGTAAATGCCGTTCCATCTGAAAGCACGTGCTGGAGATTTACTACTAATCACCAGAAGTGGCTTTACTGACGAGATTTGCATGAAAATCACATTCGATTTTTTGCCCAGCCCTTCAGCGCGCAGCGCGAGCAGGACAAACAACCAGGGGCATGTCTACGTGGTGGCCAGGGATGGCACCGGCCCCCCCTGAAATCTGGCTGGCCACCCCAGGTGCCCCCCCTACCAGATATCTTGCGATAGGCTTGTTTTTAGTATAAAAGCGTACCAACCAGAAATAATCACTGAGGGTGCTTCTGAAATTAGTGAGGGTGCTCTAGTCTTAATGCACATTTTCACATATTTTGTCCCATCTATTGCTATGGTTATCGCTATGTCAATCACTACTACTTCCTTATAAATATACTACTACTTTATACTACTAATAAATATGCGGATGTCATTCCCGAAACTTTGCAACGTGTGTGTGGCTGAAAAACAAAGTTCTACATTTTAAATGGATTATTGCCTAGAAAGCTCGCAAAGAGTGCTCCTTTTTTAACCACTAAAAAACTGTCTTTGTTCATCAAACTTTGCAACGTGTGTGTGGCCGAAAAACAAAGTTCTACATTTTAAATGGATTATTGCCTAGAAAGCTCGCAAAGAGCGCTCCTTTTTTAACCACTAAAAAACTGTCACTCTTTGTTCATCGCGATCTCACAAAGTTCTGGTATGACCAATGAATCTCACACTGCGCAATTAATATATTATTAACATCGTCGTGTATTCACTCTGTATGTTATAATGGTAATTTTATTATTAGGTAAACCAGCATACATTCATGAGGATGATGAAAGTGTTTTAACTTGAGTAACTTCAGATTTAGACAGATTTGTGAACAATATTTGAGAGAAATAGGTCTTTTGTGTTCATAGAAAAAGTCTTAGATCTTTGAGTTCAGCTCATGAATAATGGGGGCAAAAACAAAAGTGATGCGTTTATAATTTTGTTCAGTGTATATAGGAGCATTTGTGCAAATAAAGCAAAATCCCTCCGGGTGAGTTTTCTTAAATTTAATGTCATAAAAAGTCTT